>NC_056705.1:8531688-8549188 GCF_018831695.1 Puntigrus tetrazona | reverse complement strand
CTCTCTCTCTCTCTCTCTCTCTCTCTCTCTCTCTCTCTGTCTCTGTCTCTCTCTCTCTCTCTCTCTCTCTCTCTCTCTCTCTCTCTCTGTCTCTCTCTCTCTCTCTCTCTCTCTCTCTCTCTCTCTCTCTCTCTCTCTCTCTGTCTCTCTCTCTCTCTCTGTCTCTCTCTCTCTCTCTCTCTCTCTCTCTCTCTCTCTCTCTCTCTCTCTCTCTCTCTCTCTCTCTCTCTCTCTCTCTCTCTCTCTCTCTCTCTCTCTCTCTCTGTCTCTCTCTCTCTCTCTCTCTCTCTCTCTCTCTCTCTGTCTCTCTCTCTCTCTCTGTCTCTCTCTCTCTCTCTCTCTCTCTCTCTCTCTCTCTCTCTCTCTCTCTCTCTCTCTCTCTCTCTCTGTCTCTCTCTCTGTCTCTCTCTCTCTCTCTCTCTCTCTCTCTCTCTCTCTCTCTCTCTCTCTCTCTCTCTCTCTCTCTCTCTCTCTCTCTCTCTCTCTCTCTCTCTCTCTCTCTCTCTCTCTCTCTCTCTCTCTCTCTCTCTCTCTCTCTCTCTCTCTCTCTCTCTCTCTCTCTCTCTCTCTCTCTCTCTCTGTCTCTCTCTCTCTCTCTCTCTCTCTCTCTCTCTCTCTCTCTCTCTCTCTCTCTCTCTCTCTCTCTCTCTCTCTCTCTCTCTCTCTCTCTCTCTCTCTCTCTCTCTCTCTCTGTCTCTCTCTCTCTCTCTCTCTCTCTCTCTCTCTGTCTCTCTCTCTGTCTCTCTCTCTCTCTCTCTCTCTCTCTCTCTCTCTCTCTCTCTCTCTCTCTCTCTCTCTCTCTCTCTCTCTCTCTCTCTGTCTCTCTCTCTCTCTCTCTCTCTCTCTCTCTCTCTCTGTCTCTCTCTCTCTCTCTCTCTCTGTCTCTCTCTGTCTCTCTCTCTCTCTCTCTCTCTCTCTCTCTCTCTCTCTCTCTCTCTCTCTCTGTCTCTCTCTCTCTCTCTCTCTCTCTCTCTCTCTCTCTCTCTCTCTCTCTCTCTCTCTCTCTCTCTCTCTCTCTCTCTCTCTCTCTCTCTCTCTCTCTCTCTCTCTCTCTCTCTCTCTCTCTCTCTCTCTCTCTCTCTGTCTCTCTCTCTCTCTCTCTCTCTCTCTCTCTCTCTCTCTCTCTCTCTCTCTCTCTCTCCTCTCTCTCTCTCTCTCTCTCTCTCTCTCTCTCTCTCTCTCTCTCTCTCTCTCTCTCTCTCTCTCTCTCTCTCTCTCTCCTCTCTCTCTCTGTCTCTCTCTCTCTCTCTCTCTCTCTCTCTCTCTCTCTCTCTCTCTCTCTCTCTCTCTCTCTCTCTCTCTCTCTCTCTCTCTCTCTCTCTCTCTCTCTCTCTCTCTCTCTCTCTCTCTCTCTCTGTCTCTCTCTCTCTCTCTCTCTCTCTCTCTCTCTCTCTCTCTCTCTCTGTCTCTCTCTCTCTCTCTCTCTCTCTCTCTCTCTCTCTCTCTCTCTCTCTCTCTCTCTCTCTGTCTCTCTCTCTCTCTCTCTCTCTCTCTCTCTCTCTCTCTCTCTCTCTCTCTCTCTCTCTCTCTCTCTCTCTCTCTCTCTCTCTCTCTCTCTCTCTCTCTCTCTCTCTCTCTCTCTCTCTCTCTCTCTCTCTCTCTCTCTCTCTCTCTCTCTCTCTCTCTCTCTCTCTCTCTCTCTCTCTCTCTCTCTGTCTCTCTCTCTCTCTCTCTCTCTCTCTCTCTCTCTCTCTCTCTCTCTCTCTCTCTCTCTCTCTCTCTCTCTCTCTCTCTCTCTCTCTCTCTCTCTCTCTCTCTCTCTCTCTCTCTCTCTCTCTCTCTCTCTCTCTCTCTCTCTCTCTCTCTCTCTGTCTCTCTCTCTCTCTCTCTCTCTCTCTCTCTCTCTCTCTCTCTCTCTCTCTCTCTCTCTCTCTCTCTCTCTCTCTCTCTCTCTCTCTCTCTCTCTCTCTCTCTCTCTCTCTCTCTCTCTCTCTCTCTCTCTCTCTCTGTCTCTCTCTCTGTCTCTCTCTCTCTCTCTCACTCTCTCTCTCTGTCTCTCTCTCTCTCTCTCTCTCTCTCTCTCTCTCTCTCTCTCTCTCTCTCTCTCTCTCTCTCTCTCTCTCTCTCTCTCTCTCTCTCTCTCTCTCTCTCTCTCTCTCTCTCTCTCTCTCTCTCTCTCTCTCTCTCTCTCTCTCTCTCTCTCTCTCTCTCTCTCTCTCTCTCTCTCTCTCTCTCTCTCTCTCTCTCTCTCTCTCTCTCTCTCTCTCTCTCTCTCTCTCTCTCTCTCTCTCTCTCTCTCTCTCTCTCTCTCTCTCTCTCTCTCTCTCTCTCTCTCTCTCTCTCTCTCTCTCTCTCTCTCTCTCTCTCTCTCTCTCTCTCTCTCTCTCTCTCTCTCTCTCTCTCTCTCTCTCTCTCTCTCTCTCTCTCTCTCTCTCTCTCTCTCTCTCTCTCTCTCTCTCTCTCTCTCTTCGAGCAGACGGCGCTTTCAAGAGTTGAAAAGAGGGAGCGGCGACTCATCTTTCCTGAGGTTATCTTCACCGGAGCTTCACCAAAACAACAACAACAACAACAGCGTTACTGGGAAGATTGAGCAACGTTTAGCTCGAAAACAGATACCGATCGAACGCTTCCAGAGAATAAACAATAATTAAAAAAAGACTTGAAAAAGTTGAAAATGTCCCCATTTCCTGTAGGAACATTTTTGATATTTTTATATTTTTAATGCATATATAGTTTTAAATATGTTTTACATTTAGGTCGTTATTTGAGTGATTGTTTTTATTAAAATTTTTTTTTTTATAATTTCACATTTTAAAGTTAAATCAAACCGCACGTACAAGCAAGCGAAACAAAACACTACTTTTTATTAACACTACTTAAATTACCACTAATTTTATTTTTATTTATGCACTACACGCACGTCATCGTCTAATTTTAGTGTTTAAAAATGATTGCTGTATAATTTTTAGAATTACTGTATAATTTTTTTTCAATTTATATATATATATATATATATATATATATATATATATATATATATTTATATATATATATATATTATATATATATATATATATATATATATATATATATATATATATATATATATATATATATATATATATATATATATATATATTTATATATATATATATATATATATATATATTTATATATTTATACATATATATATATGTGTGACCCTGGAGCACAAAAGCAGTCATGTATTTGTAGCTATAGCCAAAAATACATTGAAATTGGTCAAAGTGATCGATTTTTCTTTTATGCCGAAAGCCGTTGAGACGTTACATAGAGATCATATTCTATTAAGACGTTTTGTAAATGTCCTCCTATGTCAAAACTTCATTGTGATCGGTAATATGCATCGCTAAGGTCTCCATTTGGACAACTTTAAAGGTGATTTTCTCAATATGTAGTTTTTGTGCGCCCTCAGATTACAGCTTTTCAAACGAACCACGCGTCAATAGAAAACCTGAGCATTCAAGTGATGATGATGTGCACAAATTTCGAAAAAAAAAAAAATCACACGTACGACTGGTTTTGGGCTCGAAGGTCACATGTACGTAAGATAATACACGAAAAATGTTTGCGTGTGTATAAACATAGATGGGTTCGCCGTGATGAAGATGAAGATAGTGATGAAGAGTCGGATCTTATCTGACGTCTGGAGTCGTTCGATACGGAGGAAGAGAGACACGCTTCAGTCGGTGTCTGTGAGGAATCATCGTCACACGGATACATGACATAACTTTAATGGCCGAGTGAATGGAAACAGCCGGGGTTTGGGCCAAACTGATAGAGGCGGCTCTTATTACTTATTCAGAGCGGAACAACGGTGCGTTCATATCACTTTCAGCTTGTGATCAGCTCTTCTCTCAACCCCGAGACTTGGCCGACATTAGGCCCAATACTATACTAAGTTAACGCAATTATGTATTACATCAGAATGCATGCGTGCGTCTAATGAGGAAGTAACACGAGAGTCACGTGAGACCGAGACCCGCTTTGATTGGCTGATTACCCTGACGATAATCTCCGCGCCTCTTTTGTTCGCGGACAAACAAACTGAAGAGACAAACTGGAAAAAAAACAGTAACGGTTAAAAAGGTAATTGCGGCTTTTTTTTTTACAATTCAGACTTTTCCCTCGTAATTGATGATATATAGGTATAAACTCAGAATTGACGCTAAAATCGCATTATTTTAAATTCAAAATTGTATAATAAAAATAAGCGTCAAAATTGTGTTATAAAAAGTTTAATTAAAAAATAACACTAATAATAATCGGCAAATGTAAACTCAGAATTCAGAGGAAAAAAAAGTTAAAAAAAAAGTAGTTCACAATTGCGAAAAAGTCAGAATTGTGAGATAAGGTTGTTGTTCTGATATTATATCTCACATTTGCGAGAAAAAGTGTTGCTTTATTTATTAACTAAAAAAAATTATTTTTATTATTATAGTTCCATGACAGAAATCGTCTTTCGTAGAAATTAGCGGATTAAACAACACCGTATTCAAAAATATCAGTATTTAAAGCTGCAGCAGGTGACCTGTTTGGGTTAAAAATAAAACACCCAATATTTGAGCTCAAAACTATCTCAAAACACCAGATCGGTCCGAGCCGGAGCGCAACACACACACGGGATATAATCATACAAGGAACTGCTATATTAAGTTTTCAGACATTAATGGTGAAAAAGAGGCAAAACGTACGTGCAGTTTTAAGGTCAAGTGAATAAGTGTATTTTAAATGACCTGTAAGAATTTTAAAAGATTTGTTGCGGTATTGTCCAATATGGATAAAAACTTTGCGATGTCGGCCTGAAAACCTGAGAAATACAACTCAACACCAAATGATCTATTCATCTAATATTATTGGTGGGGATTTCTAAATATCTGGGTTTTGTCTTTATGTGCCTGTTGAGGCTACTCTACGATCCCGACCTGCTTCGCGCCGCAATTGGCCAAAACCCGGACATCTTAGAGGGAAAAAAAGAGGAAGTGCGCTCATCGCACGCGAACGCTTTTTCCAGCTTGGATCTTCAGCCAGCGGACCACACCGTCCACCGAACAAATAGACGTCTTCGTTTGATCCCGATCAGAAGCAGTCGTGTCAGTAAAGGGCTTCAGAAAATGGCAATTAGCCGTTCTTTTAAACGCATCCACCCCACAGCAGCAGCCATGAGCCGAGCCGGAGAGATCCGCGCCAAACACTGGCACCGCAGGCCAGGAAAAATCACGGCCGAGTAATATTAGGTCTTTCGAAAGCCAGGCGATGACACGGCGCTGTTTCGCATTAAAACCAATCGAGACTTAACAAGCTCCAGCCACCGTCATTAATCCGTCGGAAACGCGTTCATCCAGAACGTTCGGCTTCTCGCCGGTCAGCAGATCAATGGCGAACGTCGTGAAATATCGCTAATTCATGCTCATGCACATAACCGAGACGGAGGCCTAACAAAGGAGGCGTTGAGGTTCAGTCCCGACATGTTCGTCTCCGTCTTATCGATAAGCACATCCGTGGAAGACAGGCTTATTTACAAAGAAGGGGTTTGTTTGGTGAAGCCTCGTCATCTGTGTCTCGTCAGGGTGTTTCTTGACGTACATCAGAAACCCGTTTATACGTGGTGGTGTTGAAGATTTAAGGATTTGTTTGATTTGTTTTCAAAGTTCCAAGCGTCTGTGGTTACAATTAAAACGTAAACCAAGTATTTAATTCCGGGGGTGTATAAAAAATTAAAAACTCATGTCGACAGGCCGCTGTTGAAAATCTGGGTCTGATATCAGTGTTGATTATGGTTTTGACTCTCATTTATCTTGACACGCGAGACCAGAAAAATTAAGATATTAAAAATGCATTTATCTACATTAAAACCAATAATATTCACATTACAGTATGAATTAGAATAGTAGAAACTGCATTTGTTTTATGGACCACTTTTAGTTCGTTTTAATGCATCAAGATTATTTAAGATACAATTCATTTACTGGTTTTAATGACTTAATTAGCTTTAGTACTACAAGTTAACAAAGTGAGAAAAGTAAATGATTTTTTGAAACGGCTTTAATTAACGATAATAACCCCGATATATTTTTCGTAATGCAAATGCCCTGCATGTTAGGGTACATTTCTAACATAACCGACTTTTAATCTAGCACTTTATTAGAATATAACTAGGGAAAGGAAAAAAAAAAAAAAAAGCAGCGTAATTTTATCCTCCGTATGGTATTGCTGTGTTGAATTTAGCCAAATGTTGAGAAAGAAAATAAACGTATTTAAATGAGCACGCTAAGAAAACCACAGATATTCAAGTACAGACAAAAACTCTCAGTCTCTCAAGCAAAACCTCTAAACCTGCTCATTCCTCAAGTGCCCCGTTTCACACACAAGGAATGTTATTTTAAAGAGGTGTGTGTGTGTGTGTGTGTGTGGAATATCAGGAGCGAAACACAGGCTGCTCATGTCAGACGCAAGATATCTGCTGAATCATAGTCCCGTATAAAGGGAATTGCACAATTGAGCAGGGCTGTCGTCAAAAGGTGCCATGACTCAAACTCTAGCAGGAAAAAAGAAAACCACAAAGCAGATTAGAATCCATTCTCAGGGCAGGAACACTGGAGGAAAATGGCAGAGACATGGGCTCCGTTCCAAAACCTACTGAGGCACTATGAATCTGCCATGAGACCGCTTCAGTCCTCAGAAGAGATATATAATGATAGAGAATCATCTCAAAAAGCATGAAAATATTTATCATAGTTGTGTCATCTGCTGTCTTGCAATGGGAAAACATTCTCCATAAAAGATAGATGCAACGCAACGCAAGTTAAAAGGTATCTTGTAACAGCGCAGCCTACATTTTGGCACCGGTTTAATGCTGAAAGCGCATTAAAATGCCGTCCGTGTAGGCAGCCTACGAGGTTTTGCAACAGAACCTGTACAGAGCACGGAGTAAGATCTCTCGATAGCATTGATTTTGAGGCACTGAGAAGAAGGTATAGCTTATTTGTTTTAAATTGAGTAACGGTCAACGGCAGGAAAGGTGAATTGATTCTTGGCTTTCGCTTACGTGGGAGTTTCTCCACATGTGTGCGCGAAGACTCGCGTTTCATGAAGGTGATGCTTGTTGGCCGCTGCAGTTTTGGGGCCTCCTGTAATTACCTGGAATGTTTGCCGGTCACCATCCATCCCTCGCTTCTGAACTCTTCTACCAGGTCACAACTCGGGGAAGCTTTTAACAACGAGACTTTTTGAGACGTAATTGCGTTTTAAAAACGGAACCTTTGCGTCGCGCTGAAAATAACCTCCTAATTTGGCGCTGAGGGTCAAAAATTACACAATGCTGATCACAAAATCTTGGATTCGATCTCAGAGTCAACTCGTTTTATTTCAGGCTTCGCGTTTCTTTTTGGAACTGACTGACTGCAGGCTTCATTGATTGAATTAATGCACCTTTGCTTTGGCAGGGAAAAACAGTTTTTGAACCATTTTGGCATATTCACTCAAAACCCGAAAAACTCAAAGATCAACGATGCTCCAAAAAGAAACCAAAAACCTGTGCTAATTCAAAGAAAACAAGTAAAAAACATTTAATGACATGAAAGATCGAAGCGTTCAAAATTAAATTAAGACCCCAAAAGTACAAAAATGATCAACAATTTTTGGTTTTAGCAGTTTGGAAAAAGAAAATCCTCTCTGGGTTAAAATGCTTGCAACACATTTGATAGAAACTAGTTGTTCTCTGGGTTTTATGCATGTTGAGCTATTGAAAGCATCATTTCACAACTCATAAAAACCGTAATGTCCCACCACAGAGGTAGTGATATTTTAGGTCATGTGAAAGACCTGTTTACTAACCTTGTGCAAAGTTAAATCTAATCGTTCTGTTCGTCATACAGACATAGAGCTGGTAAACCTGGCAAGTTTCGCAAGATACTGACATCGATACCAGTAAAAGGACTTAAGAAAAAACTAAAAATTGCACAAACAGGCATACTAGTGTCAGAGGTTTAATTCCCAGGAAAAACTCACTGATGTATTTTTTATCCTTGCATAAAAGTCGCTTTGGATAAAAGCATTGACTAAAAAGCTGTTTGCTGCTAAAAGGAAGATTTAGATGACGTTACACATCAAATAGCACATTTGTGTATGGAATAAACCACGCAGGCACTTTCTGCACTGAATGTCTTGTCACATAGATAGTGCACTACAGTAACCATCTGGTTTTGAGTCACCGAAAGAATGTTTTGAAATCGGAAAGTTCCTTTAAAAGCGTGCATTTGGAAGCTCTTATAAGCAATTTAAAAGGCAAAACAAAATGGCCTCGTAGCATGGCACATTTTGGACAGAAATCAAAACACGATGCATTTTGATAAACATTTTTCATTTTATTAAATATAAAACTTTTGTCCCAGTTGTATAGGGGCTAACAGAGAACTGAAGTATGAAAACGCCCCAGAAAAGAACGACAAATAAAATCAAAACAGACTACTGTGGGAGATCGGTCTTTGTTTCAGAAGGCGAGGCGAGACTGATTCCCTCTGTGGAGTGCATGGCTCAATCACAGGAGAATGGCCTGTATGCAACCGTATCAAAAAATTAAATAAACAAGGAGCGAATGAAACAAGAAAATAGATCGCAAAGTGGCTTGTCGACATACGTTCATAAAGCCGTGTAGAATAGAAATCTGGTCATCTGTACCGCCATCCTACATCACGATTCAAAAGCTTTTCCGGCTCCACCATCTTGCATTCGGACATCCACGCACGCACACAAACACAAGCACGCTCAAACGCAAATCACCTACAGCAACTGTGCAAAAAAAAGTCTTTGGTAATCAAAGCAATTCGAGATAGCTAGAGAGAGAGAGGAAAATGTAGATGAACAAAAACACTATCCATGACTGAGACGGTTATACAATCTCTAATATACACATCCTCAGCCCGATATCGTACGAGACCGAACGTTCAATAAATTAGACAGTGGGAATGAGTTGGAAAGATCTACATCCAGCAGTTTCATTCACAGAAATAAATCAAAATCAATGAAAATAAAACAGTGTTACAATGGATCCCCCAGACAAATAAACTAGAAAAACAAACCAAAAGCCAAAAAAAGGGAGCAACTTTTGAAAAATGGCCCTTAATTGTCACAATTAAGATTGTTATTTTATAGATCCCCTTTCCCGAGGATGAATCACTTGTTCATAGCTCTCTGTAAACATTCACAAATAAACATTTACCGTTTGCCAGACACCGCATGTCCGTGTCCACACTCCATTGTGACGCATTTTCCGACGAGGTCCACAGCAGTCTGTACGTGAGGTGCCATAAATATAATGCTCAGTATAGGATTGGTAAAATAGATCAATGGTCCTTGCGCTGCTAAAATAAAAAAAGATCAGAGTCCGAAAGTGTCACGCTGCTCCTGTACAGTTTACAAAACGAGTTCTTATTTCAAAATATATCCACAGAAGTCTTTTCTGTAAAAAATAAATAAGGTAGTTTAAAAAACACCATAAAGAGGAAGACAGACGGGTGGGTGGGTGCTTGCCTGCCGGGTCTATTCTGTCCTCATTGAGTCGTTATTAGAGTTCGAGATCTTCCGGAAGCCGTGGTCGTTCTTCTCCAACCACAGCTCCGCCAGCTGCTGCGTGGAGCCGTGCGAAGACGCTTTGGATCCCAGGCACATTTTGTACTGCTTGGGATCGAGGTTGGGGTCGCAAACCACGGGGTGGTGGACGTGCACGATGCCGGTGTCCGTGCTGCGGAACAGCTTGATCCCGGACTGGACGAATTTGTTAAAGAGGTCCACGTCTTCCAGACCCCAACCTTGGATGGAGACGTCAAAGCCACCCGCTCTGACCAAGTCTCCTTTGTAGACGCAGACGATCCCGAAACCGTAGTGTCTCCACAAGCCTGTTTTGGAGGTGAAGACGTAGTGGTTGTCGCTGGGCACCTTGCCCGAGTAGACAACCTTTGGGTCGTACTGGCTGAAGATGATGGGGAAGTACGTCTGCTCCCCCAGTATGGTGTTCCCGCGACATCTGTTCAAGAAGTCGGGGGTAAACAGTAAGTCCACATCACAGTAGAAGAGCAAGGAATCATTGGTAAAGTGGGCCGAGCCGACCTCCAGGGCCAGAGCACGGGAGAAGGGTCCGGAAACCGGTTTGATCTCCATGTCGGCTTTGGGATACTTCATGTGGTACTCCCTCATGAGCTCGATCTGCTTGATGCGCTCCGTGTTGTTGTCCGTGCTGAAAAGCAGAATCAGCAACTTGACGTTCTGGTTGGGAATCAAGCAGATCTTCTCAAAGTTGGCCATGAAGCGCACGAAGATATCGTAGCGTCCCGCCAGGGGCACGAGGATGTTGATCTTCTTCTCTTTGGGTTCGTGTTGTTCCAGGCCGGCTTGGCTGCTCAGCTTGAACGGGACAAGCATCTTGAGAGAGTTGGATAGGAAAGACAGCGAGTCCGAGTCTTGGTTGATCCTGGCAGCTAGGACTCGGGCGTCCATCTCTTCGTCTTCTAGGAACTGGATCTTACTGAAGGTCTGTTGGAGATAGGCGTGCCTCCTTACTGGCACAGTCATGGTCTTCCCCTTGTGCTTCTTGTACAGCAGCAGGAGATCCAGTACATACTCGGCCCCGTACATGGGGTTGACCCTTCGGTAGCCGTACTGGATCTCCTTAAAGTCAATGACTCTTCCTCGTGTCTTGGCATTGGCATTAATCATCTCCATAACCTGCATGATGATGTCGTCCAGCGCCATCTTCTGTGAGGAGTCGATGCCCCGACGTGGAGGCTGCCCATCCGAGGATGAGAAAATGTACTTGCCCGTGAGGAACTCCCATTCTAGCACCTCCTCACGCTGGTGGGGATGAAAGCGCATGAAGGACGGAGGCATGCCCAGCTGGAGGTTCTCCTTGTGCACCTCGGTGTTGCTGTAGCGGCTCATCTGCACAATCTCACGGTGGAGCTGGACGGTGCGGTGGCGCAGCTCCGCGATCTTGCGGCTCAACATGTAGCTGTGCAGGCGATACTGGTACGGCGGGTTCTTGTTGGGGTGAAGGGTTATGGCCCGGTGGATCTTGCTGTTGTGGAGGTCACGGATGTAGCCCTTCTTGTTGGGCTCGTAATTCTCATAGAACAGCTGCTGCATCTGAAAGAGAGAAGACGGGTATTGATGAGTGGTTCAGACATCATAACTCCTGAACTTTGCATAATATTATAAAGCTTGGAAACTAAAAACAGGAAAGGGCGGAATGCACGCTTCCTTCAAATTAAAAGGCCAAACTGAAACGAAAACAAGCGAGTCTGCCTTAAGACACAGGAGAAGGTTGGAAAGTGTCCCACAGACCAATCATGGAATCAAAAGCGATACTGTGACATGGGTAAGATTACAGAACTAGGCCTGGAAGGAGTCTGGAAGGTGATACCATAACTAGCACAGAGTCACAAGACCCAACTAATCTCTTTCTAGGTCAGTCTTGTAATGTGGTTTTTATACATATATACAAGGTCAAAAGTACAAGGGCAACTATTTTCATTATTATTATTATTATTATTGTTTAATATAGTATAAATAATTGTGTAAGTGTCACTCTCGTTTCATCTAGTCTTAAGACCTGACAAACTCATCTTTAGCCAGACATGTAAAGTGGTTTGTACACAGACAAATGTAAAACAAGAGCAACAAACCATTTAAAATTAATTTAGTAAAAAATATCTGTTATATTTTCAATCATCAACATTGTTATTATTTTAAAAGATACTTGGTGAAATAAAAAGATAAACAATAAAGTTATGCTCTTACTGATAATGTGCTGGATATATTCAATATATCCTATAAGTCTGATATATTATCACTCTGAAATATTGCTGTAAATTGTAAATTGGCAGCAACATGGCATGAAAGTAGCATTTGTTATTCTCAAAGTGGACAAATATCAAGTGCTCTATCATTAAGTATATTGTGCCTTAAAGTCAAAGCTGGCATGACAACTCAGAACCAGTTACTCAGATACAATAGTTTGTCAAATCATTTGTGGACCAAGTAATAACCTGCAATCATTGAAGACAAAGCCAGGTGCTCCAAACTGCAGCTCTGCTGGCTCTGGCTGAAAGGGTAATAAGGGTGTGAGAAGAACACAGTGCCAATAAGTAGGTTAGATTGACCTGAGAAAGCCTGAGAACGCTTCTCAGCAGCAGTCAGGATTGTGGGAACACTTCATCATTAGCCAGACTGTAATTATGCCGAGTCCGGGTCACTTCTTTATTCTTAAGGCACTTTATGACTCATTATAAAAATTCCATGATGGCCATTGATGTGATGAGGCCGTTCATTAGCGTTTGGAGTTAAATACCACTGAGTGGCATCTATGAATAGAGGCAGAATTAGAGAAGTAAAATTTAGAGAGAAACTGAAGGTCAGTCCAAACTCAAAATCGGTCCTCACATGCCAGGACGAGGCGCATCAGTGTTATTAACGAAATTACAAGAGCGTCTCTCTGCCCCAAAGCAACCACTTACGTTCAGTCTTTAAGCAGAAGCTCTCATTCAAAACCACTCAAAGCACATCTTTATTATAGAGGCTTCCCAACCCTTTTGACCGACGAATTTCCATAACTTTCCCACTTTGATTACTGGATAATTGAAGCATGTGAATATGGGATAAGACTTAGCTCACAAACAACCAAGAAAAATGCAGACTGCTCTAGAAATTTCTGCTCACAGAAATGACTTCTTCAAGGCTACCTTTCTTAAAATTCAGAGGTTTTTTTTATAACTGTGAGGTATTAGTGGTCCTCTAAGGAATATGAAATGTTCTGAGGAGGTTGGAACGAATAAATACTGCATGGCAAGTAAATAAATAATGCGAATAAATGAATGTTATGTTATCGTACTAGATGAGATAAGCAAGCTGTAGCCAAGAATAATACTGATTTGTTAAGGACAGTTTGACAGATATTATTCTTCAAAAGCCAGGATATTTCTAGGTTTTTCATCACTGTTGGTCATTTAAAAAAATAAAATGGTATAAGTACTACATTCCCAGATTTTCCAAAAAAATATTCTAAGTGGTTATTAATTAATAATTATAAAAAAATAGCCTATATATGAATAAATGTATCCAAAAAACCCTGATACATTTAATTATTATTAAAAAATATGTGTATCATATATAATACAACAGCTCTAGAAAATGGCATGCTATTTTTTCTATTGAGTAGTAGTAGGTTTTATTATATAATATTTTATTTATTGGGTGTTGCAATCACAAAAAGTTTAAGTTTTCATGACTTTCAATTTGAGCTCACAGAAATGACTCCTGCAGGCCTACATTTCTGAAATTCCCATACACTTGTGCAGGTTTTTTCCATGACTGCGGGCTATAAATACAGGTATTATAGGTGTTCTGAGAGGTTACTATGCACAGTAAGACTTTTTGAGCTACTGAAAACACGTCTCCAATTATGTCACGAGATGCATTTACTCATTTCCCCCACAATGCTCTTTTCCCAGCTCTGCATGCAGCAGTTGACACAAATGAAAACATTTAGACTGCGCTGACATCCAGATAGCAGACGTGTCCCTGTAATGGAGGACGCCAGAGAAATGAACTCGAGCTGCAATCGCGCCGTCACACGACGTCCTCGAGCCTAAACAAATACATTACAACAAGACACAATCACTTCATTCCCGCAGATAAATGCACACGGCCGTATGACAGCATCGGTCTGCTTTCTGTCAGGACTCGACGGCTTTCCATTACAGCCCACAACAGGGAGCTGACACGAGAAGCTTTGAATGAGGAAACCCTAAAGAAACAGCTCCAAAAACCTCAAATCTATCCATCCATCTCTATCCATCGAGCCATCCATCGTATGCATGTATGTATTAAAGTATATATATATGTGTGTGTGTGTGTGTGTGTGTGTGTGTGTGTGTGTGTGTGTATATATACACACACACACACACACACTTTTAGAGAATATTTTACATTTTCAATAAATAATATACATTTTTAGAAATAACTTAATAGTAAATAAGTTAAATACAATGCATTACTTTTACAAAAACAACTGCATAATAATAAAACATAAACATCATATTATATATATATATATATATATAAAATATATATATATATATATATATATATATATATATATATATATATATATATATATATATATATATATATATATATATATATATATATATATATATATATATATATATATATATATATATATATATATATATATATATATATATATATATATATATATATATATATAAATATATATATATATATATATATATATATATATATATATATATATATATATATATATATATATATATATAAATATATATATAAAAATATTAGAATGAACATTTATTGGCAATGAGTAATGCCCAATTAATTTTAGTGATTCTATAATTAATCCATCCATCCCCAGGAGAAATCAACATTAATATTAATCGGCCATATAGCAAAAGTCATTTAATTCTATATTCTGTGAATGATTATCGTCTGAAGTCCAAGCATCAGCCTGCTCTGTATCCTCCATCATTAACCCACCTCTACGCTGTGAACCGGTTCACTGAAACGAGTCCCTGTCATGTGACGCTCACTGGAAGCTCCAAGCTGGAGTAAAGCTTGAGAAGCCCACGAAAGCCACGTGACACTCGCACGTCAAACGCAGCTGGAGAGCCCACCTTAAAAGTCAACATAATCGACCGTGTTTACGCCCTTAACGAACCGCTGAGTTCGGTTTCCCGTTACGCATCTTCCATCGCTTCATTCTTCACCGCGACGTACATGACTTCTGCTCTGTTATGACAGGGTTGCTTGACTGGATGGTAATTAGCGTGGGAACGAAATCTGACACGGAGAAGCTCATCCCGCCGCTGGAGCGTGTGATGTGAGATTACGGCTCAGATCGGATCCGTCCACAGCTCTGATAACACGCCGCTCAGATAACGTGTACGGCTCGCTCATTTAAAGTCACATACAGTAAGACTCAATCAAGCACATTCACCGAGTCAACATGCGCTCAATATTCTGAAAAGAAGATGAAATGTAGGGCATGAAATATTGAAACTAAGCTGAAAACACAAACGGCTGATAAAGCAGTACCTCAGCTGTGATGCGCAAAGGCGCATTTTGAGATGAATGCATTTAACGATAACTACCCATTTAGCCAATTAATATAAGTGTCAAATCCGAACAAACACAGCCTTGTCAACAATAAGTTAAAACATATTTGCTGCTTTCAAATATGTGGTGAATCTAAAGTAAATATTGCTTCAGATAATGCACTTTTTATTTACTTATTTTTTTAGAATACTATATTTATTATATAATATCATATATATATATATATATATATATATATATATATATATATATATATTAATATTTATTTTATATATATAAAATAAATATGAATATATATATATATATATATATATATAAATATGAATATATATATATATATATATATATATTAATATTTATTTTATATATATAAAATAAATCTGAAAAAAAATATATATATATATATATATAATATAGTAAATATTAAATAAATATTAATGTATATAAAATATATATATATAATAGTAAATATTAAATAAATATTAATTATATATATATATAATAAATATATATATATATATATATATATATATATATATATATATATATATAATAATAAATATTATATATATATATATATATATATATATATATATATATATATATATATAATAATAAATATATATATATATATATATATATATATATATATATATATATATATATATATATATATATATATATATATATATATATATATATATATATATATATATATTTTTTTTTACATTTATATAATTTATTTTCTTTTTTTCCTTTCCCAAGCATCATAAATTATATACAACGCATACATAAATTGTTAGGATTTTCTAAAAGCTTTTTGGTAGCATCAGCGCAGTGACGCGAGATGTTGCTGCTCCTGGGACGTGATGTGATCAATCAGCGTCAGAGCGAGTATGATTTATCAGCCGATGAAAAAGCAGCATCACAGCTCAGCCTGAATCAAACTCATGTGTGACTCCTTCCCTACAAATCCCAGACAGAATTAAAAGCGTCCCTTCGCGCTGGAACGTTTGCCAGAGTTGTTAACTCAAAGGACTGCGGAGTAAAACAACGGTAATTCTTTCCACTATTTAATGGGAAGCGATTCCTCCTGATGTTAAACACGTGTCAGGCCTGATTTGATGGCCGAGCTCTTCGCGCTGCTGCTAAGCATCAAAAACAGATGGAGACTTTGCTCTAAAATGTCATGCGTGATGGCACAGGACTGGAACCAAACAGTTTTAGTAAAAAAAACAAAAACAAAAACTGCATACATTTTTTTTAATAACTATGTAAATTAAATCGAAATCACACTGTAATCATGTTCAAACATATTTTCTAACTGCCATCTCCAAAAAGGCAAGCAGCCATAAACTTGCAGTGCAACTAATTACTTGAAAATAAACAAATTGTAGCCAAAAAAATGTTTTACCTATGGTAAATAACTAAATAAATAAATTGTGCCTATGAAATACCCAAGTAATAATAATAAAAAAAAAATAAATAAATAATATATATATATATATATATATATATATATATATATATATATATATATATATATATATATATATATATATATAATAAAAGAAAATAATAAAGATATAAT
Source organism: Puntigrus tetrazona (assembly GCF_018831695.1). NCBI lineage: Eukaryota > Metazoa > Chordata > Actinopteri > Cypriniformes > Cyprinidae > Puntigrus > Puntigrus tetrazona. The sequence continues at coordinate 8,532,471 of NC_056705.1, read as the reverse complement.
AACAGTAAATTACTATTAAAGAAAGTTGAGAAAGTTCTAATGAAATTTTGAAAATGAAATAGTTTCATAAGGCTCTCTAAAAATCTATCCAGGGATGACACGGAAAAGAACAAGTTCAATCTAATAAATGATACTTGTTAAATTCAATAAGCATATTAAATAAAACGCAAATATCAGTATATCACTCATTTATTTTAAAGCTAAAGTCCTTCATAATCTGTTCCTCGTCCACTACACGATAAAAAAAAACCCCGTCCGAAATTCTTTCACCTCAAACGCTCCTCAGAATCCAAACCTCTGAGTTTTAATAAAAAGCCAGCGATTTGTCCATCAATGCCTGCGGATGGGATCATTTCGGCCGATAATCGGCCCCATTGAGGGCCGGCGGGGCCCGTCACAAAGGACCCTCTCAGCAGGTAATGAAGGTGAGCGGAGGTGGACTCTTCTGTCACTGCTCTCTTTATTGGATCGATTCATGGAGCTTGACACAGATATTCAGCTCTGATAATTGACGGCCTCATCCTGCACCTGTCAGCTGAGCGGCTCCACCGCCGGAGCCGGACGCTAATGGCTATGGATTCTGAGAGCCCAGGCAGCCGGTCAAGGTCCCCTCATTAACATCTGCTGACGCACTCGGAGACTAATCAAAGCTGAGACTTCTCCCTGACTTCAACACAAACACACGTGTCCCGCCGAACCCTCGTCACGGGACCTCCAAAGATGCCAAGCGAGGAACAACATGAATAAATAAAAAGTGAAGGACAGCGGTAAATAACTAGCAAA
>NC_056705.1:8521688-8526688 GCF_018831695.1 Puntigrus tetrazona | reverse complement strand
CAAGACATGTATGGGAGCATCCTAAATCTGCTTCTTACTATGTTATGGCCTTCCAAAGCGGTGACGCTAAACCATCATTACTGGCGAGGGCCGTCTTGTCATCTAGTCGCATAGGGCCACTTAAACCCAAGACCTCATATATTCAGTGGAAGAAGAATTCTTGCGTCTCTTTGTTCAATTTTCCTCTGCGTTGCTTTTGAAGGCCTTTCATTCGTTGCTTTATTCAAATCCAATTTCAAATGACCGTAATACGAAGAAACCCGCCGTGCCCTCCGCCGATAGAAAGCATACTTAGGCTGTCCTTTTTGTTTTTGGGTAATTGAGTTACAAAGCTCTTCAATTTGTAATAAGCAGGCCTGTCTCTCGACGGGACGGGGCGGCGAGCCATACCCCTACAAAAGTCAGATTTCCATCCCTGGCAGTCACAGAGGGAACAGTAAATCTAATAGACGGCGGGGAGTGCGGGGAGACGACATTAAAAATAAGAAAAAGCACAACTTTGGAAAATCTGACTTATGAATAGAGGAAATTCCATATCAACACGAGGTTAGCGTTGAAGCGCAAAGTAGGACAGGAAGGAGAGGGAGAAGCGGAGCTACCTGATTTGCGGCGGGCCAACATTGTTCAAAAACGGTCTGTAATTAGAAAATGGAGGAGGAAAATAAACTCGTGCCTGATGTGGATTTCAAAGCACCGGCCCGAATCAGACCAAATAGAGAAAAAGAGTTTACGGTGGCTTCAAAGAGTCCCATTTTCATCAAATAAGGATTATATTACGTGTAACAGTTCCATTTTAAATGACAAAATACAAAAGAAAATTTTAATAAAATTAAATAATTGTAATAAAATATTTTTCAGTAACATTATAATAATTTATAATAATATAAATATATATATATATATATATATATATATATATATATATATATATATATATATATATATATATATATATATATATATGTGTGTGTGTGTGTGTGTGTGTGTGTGTGTGTGTGTGTGTGTGTGTGTGACAATTACATAAAACATAATTCATGCATTAAATGTATAAATATATTCCATTATATATTATTATTTAATTATATTTCAGTGAGAATTATTTTTTAAAACTGAATGAAACTTAAGTAATTAAAAACATGTATTTGAATGAGAAATGAGAATTTATTGACAGTATTGCCTAAATAAATAGTTTATGTAAAGAAGAGAGACTGATTTTTTTAAACACCAACCGCTAATGATAATGCTATTATGATTGGAAATGAAAGCATGATAGAAGAAAGTGTTTGAAGTGAGTGAAAAGAGCAGAAATACGCATATAAGCACGGTATGAATACCATCAGGTTTCGATTTCATGTTGACTTTAAGTGGACTATAAAAGTCAGTGCACACACGTTCGAGAGAAACCTTCACCGAAGCCATCTTAAGACGCGGTGAAGTGCCGAGGAACCCTGAAGCCCAAATCTGCTCTCCGAGAGCGCGTCAAGCAGCGGCTCTTCACATGTGAAAGCCCAGAGGCTTCAAGAAAAGAGCTTGTGCTGCCGCTGAGCGGAGGACACGCATCTCAATGTCAAATCTCTATTTGAAGTGGCTTCCATCCAGATGTGATGAAGCAACTCGGCTACACCGGCTCAAAAACACAGGGAGATGCCAAAGAGCGCATATGCACGGAAATAACCATACACACGCAGGGATAATGAAGTTATCTGTCAAAACCAACCCTGACGCGAAGAACAAGGGTCCTGAAGTGATTTCGTTTTGGGATAACGGCTGGATGATTGTACATTTTCACGTTTATTACATGCTTCTTAATGAATAAATCAAGGCATGGACATGAAATATTGATTAAAACATCAGCGACGGTCAATTATGCAGCCGAGTGGTGAATCGAGAGAGCCGTGTAATGCTCGCGAATCAAACCGTTCCAGCTCTAGAAGAACCCAAGTAGAACGCTTCTACATTCAAAGCACCGCGTGTCGTGGAATAGTCCGCCCAAAAATGAAGAGTTGCTGTAATGCATCTCAGACGAGTTTGTTTCTTTGTCAGATTTTTTGAATTGTAGCACTTGCATCACTTCCTCAGCAGTGAATGGGTGCCGTCGGAACGAGAGTCCAGACATCTGATAAAGACATCGCAATCCACACTACTCCTGTCCAACGGAGTTAATGCACCCAGACGAGAAAAGCTGCATGCTCGAAAGAAACAAATCCACGATGATGACATTTAACTTTATTCATCTCCAGTGGAAAAACAATCGTGTCTGACTCCAGAGAAATACGCAGGAGCAAGCCAAAAGGATGTTGTTTGATGTAAGAGGACAACAGGAGATGGATTTGATTTATTTTTCAGTGTTAATATGCATTATAGACACCTTGATGCTTCGTTTGTTTCTTAAAAACATGGCAGCTTTTCTCTTCACTGGACATTAACTGAACGCCTGGAGTGCTGTGAGGTTTTTAATCAGGCATTCTGACGGCACCCATTCGCTGCAGAGCATCTAACTTCTCCGAAGTCGTTGTGAAGAAGAAAAACTCATCTTGGATGGCCCGAGTGCATTTTCAGCAAATTTTCAGCTGTTTCTTTAATGAATGCACGTTGCTGCTGCTGCTGTTTAATAACCGCAATACTCCACGGGAGGCGACGCATTACAGTGTTTTTTTACTGGCCAGCTCGCCCTGAGCCGTGGTAAAACCGCTGTAACGCTTCACCTCCCGCAGCTTATTGTTCAATATATATTAGCGCCTTATGTATTAGAGCTCGAGCGCAGCTCTGTTTACGCTTTTAATCAGACGCTATCTGAAGTCGCTGGGTTCCGCGCGGTCGCACCGAACAGCAAAGCCAATATACCAGCTGCCAAGCTCCGTGTGAAAAACTGCAAACAAGAGCAGCCGTAGAAGTCATAAAACACTGAAGAGTCAATGTCCACGGCCAAGCACAGGAGAGAGCGGGGGAAGATGTGCCAATTTTTACTTCCGCTGTCCTCTAGCAAAGGACAAGTGAGAAAAAGGTAAAATTAAATCAGCTGAATATTATTTCACAGCGCATTACTTTTTGGAAGGAAGAGTCTATATGTATATAGACTTAGACAACATCTAGCATTGGGAATGGTCTTCATTTAATAATAATAATTTCCCTTAATCTTCGCAAATCAAAACGTACAAAATATTTCCAAAATCATGTAAATTCTCCAAAATACCAATAATATAATGCAAGCAAATCAGCATATTAGAATAATTTCTGAAGGATCATGTGACACTGAACACTTTACATAAACCAACAGTTATTTATTCGATTTATTAGATGTTTATTATAACTAAAATTCTGCTTTAGTGAATATATATATATATATATATATATATATATATATATATATATATATATATATATATATATATATATATATATATATATATATATATAAAAATAATTAATCCTACAGATGAAAATACTCCCCCTATAGAGGAATTTTGAATATCAAAGCTGTATTTCATAAACCACTGTAGATGAGAGGATGAAATATTCAAGAAGAAAAAATAATATGAATGAGAATGCATTTGCAAAGACGGGAGCTATGAGCAAAATCTTACCAGAGCAAGAGTAATTATTCTTTACATCACAATACACTTATTTTTACTTAAAACCCAAGCCAGAGAGGTTTCCATATTGCACATTCGTGCGATCATGTCTATTTTTGGAGAACCCAGTGAACACCGGATAGAGATATTTCAGTTTTAATCATTTCCACGCATTCTTAAATTTAATTCATTCTTCGTGGCTAATTTTTTACGCTTTTAAGAGCTCTCCTAAATGATTACATCATCTGTATTATTGCATAGACTTCCCAGTCCTGTCTTCAAACGAAAAATTGGTGTATGTGACCGTAACGAAAGAGCTGAAGGAGTGAAAGTGCAAACTGACGGTAATATTCCCATTCAAACAGAGCCGATCACGTTTAGTCTGCTTGGCAGGAATTATTCAGACATAAATGGCCTATCACTTACAACTCGGCGCAATACGGAGACATTAAACCTCGGAGAGTCGTTGCAGGAAATGAGATAACACTGTACAATGGTGCATTACATCTACATTTCATGGTGGGCTGAGGCACTGTGCAATAAACTCAACAGATCAAACTAGATTTATGAGAGCGTTTGGAAAAGACTCCCCTTTTTAACCATACGGATGAACGTCCTGATGTTTCTCTTTTTGCCTGCGGCACGTTAACTCAGGGCTGACACCTCCGCTCCAGAGACGGCGATAGAAATGAGGAAATTCTTTCAACGACCGCAAGCTGGAGCGCCCTTTTCATTCCGGGCTTGTTCGTCATCGAGGCCCGTCTGTGACGGGCGCAAGAATGAATGAAATCCGGTTAGGTTTATGAACCAGATCGCTCGAAACGTGGGATGAGGAAGAGAGGAAAACCTGTCACGATCTCATGTAGACATTTCCTAATATGCGCACCCTTTCAAAAGTTGACCGAGCGATTTATTGATTAAACCCATAAAGCCGTCTCTCACTTTACCTCGCATTGAAAATGATCAACTTTAGTCTACTAGTTTGGGAACGGAGTAAGCGTGCTAAACCGACAAGGCAGCGCTACGTCTCATATTCGTTCATTCGTTAGCATACAGGCCGCAGAAAGCTTACAGTGAACTCTATAATAAAGCCAAGCTCACAAATGTCTTAAGCGGCATTACAGTGCAATGAAGGACCGTCCGGGAGCCTTAAACCCACACTGTTATTCAATAACCTGGAATCCATTTTGTTCCTCAAAGCTCTGATGAAGCTTGAGTGCTTTCAACAAACAGACCGAGGGAAGATACGGTCATAAACCTTACATATGACGCATTAACCTTTTATTGCTGCTGCTCTCAAGTGTTTGCACAAGACACACACCGTCAAACGCTGCGAACAAATGTTGGGTGAGGAACTCGTTCAATCAGGAACAAACTTCAGGCTTTGTCTCTTTGCCAATAATTCACAAAAGAGTCTAAAATGCCAAC
>NC_056705.1:8476688-8516688 GCF_018831695.1 Puntigrus tetrazona | reverse complement strand
CAGAACCTGACGAACTGGCAAGGCTGCCCGCGCCGCTGTTCAGGAGAGGATGAAGTTATTTTAGGTCTATATATTACAGTTAAGCTGTGACAAGAGAAAGACTGGGATCAGCAAAAAAAAAACACACAACATCAGTCATTTTCATCTATTCTTTCCATTTCCTCAAAACATAACGACATGCCATCCATTACGTGAACGAGTCACACGACTAGTATGTTTTTTTTTTATAATAAAGCAAGCAATTCAACAGTGTCAATCATATTGCAATATAAACAAATTGTGAAAATGATAATAGTATTTATAGAATCTTTAGAATTATTTTTATTAAACATATGTACACCTTTTTTGAAATAAATATTAGTGTATATATATATATATAAATAAATTTAAAAATGGAATATAAATGAATAAATAAAAACATTTATATTTTAATCTTCAATTATTTTTAATAAACTTATATACTACTAAATAACAATAGAACATAGTATTACAAAATTAACTTAAATATAAAATAATATTACTTTTTATTTTAATAAACGTAACATATCTAACTTCTATTATATATTAAATAATAAATATAACAACTACATAAATCTATACATCTATATTAAAATACAGGCCTTAATTTATCTTTTGTGTATTATATTATTAACATTTTTTTTTTAATGAATTGAAATTTAGAATTTTAAGGTAATTAATTTTGAAATTTTAATTTAGAAGATAAAGACAATTTAGAAATATTATCTTCTGTCCCATCTTTATTAATCAATTGACCACAAAAGAAATACCGGTTAAAAAAAAATTCTACAAGCTGTGCTTGATTCACAAAACGCAAGCGCAAACACGTTTTTCTTCCCATGAAAATAAAGAGAGGAAATTAATAATGCAGCATGACTGACTGCACTCCACTGGATCCTTGCGGTTCAAAAGCAAAGCCTAATTAATCGTGTTTATCGGCGTTCGTGTGAGCCTCTGTCGTGCGCGGGACAATGAGACCCTCGCTGTGCCCGACGAAGAACCGGCAAAGGCCTTGGCATGACGCGGGATAAGCTTCTTTCCTCTCCGCGTGCCCTCTCCTGACCTCCCGGGGAGGGTAATTGCAAATTTAATTCATTGTAACAGAGGCCGGTGAATTTTAAGGGTTCGGGCACAGCTGTGTGTTATCAGACTCCGGCGGATGCGGGGCTTCTCATATTTTAAAGAGCTCCCGACGTCTTTCCAAACCATTCCCGAGCGGTGAACTCGGCGTCCCAGACCACGAGAGAGGAAAGCGGTCGTTAGCGACTGGAAGTCATGCACGCCGAAGAAACCGACTGTAACAATGGAAACATGCTGGAACGAGCTTCCAACTTCCTACCGGGGAGGAAAGAATACAGACGCGCTGTCAAACCACGATTAAAACGAGGCGCTGAGATTTTGGACATTCAATCAAACATGCATTTTTTCCGTAATCTACCAAACTTTTTGCCAGGCGAAACCCCTTGACCTAAAAGCAACTCCTAAAGAGGTTAAGCACGTTAAAAACTAACACTTTTCAATAAAGGTGTCATTTGTTAACAACAGACAATGATTAATGCATTTATTATAGCATTTATTCAACTTTGTTGACGTTAGCTAATAAAATACCGTCATTCGCGGTTAGCATACCGCTTTTAATTTAAAGCTACTCTTTTTTTAGTTGTTGTTCATTTCAATCAAGCAGGTTTAAAAAAGCAAAAACTCTGAATCACACACTTTATTTATAATATTATTGCAATTTAAAAATACCCGTTTTCTCTGTGAATGCATTTTAAAATTGAATTTATTCCTGCGATCGACGCTGAATTTGCTCAAAAACATTTGCAAAAAAACGGTGCGAATGAGTCGCCTTTTTATATTCCTTCGTGAATAAAAGTTCACAGGAACAGCATTCGCGAATTTTAACAGTTTGTAACAAAAAAACGATGGCTCTGGTGCTTTAAACGATTAAACGCATCCTTGCCGGATAAAACTATTCGTTTACTTTGAAGACGCGTCACTAAAAGCACAGACTCTGCAGCCTTTTTATGACAGAGATTCAACAGATAAATTGCCGTATCCATTAAATCACAGTAAACTATCGGTCCACGCACACACGAGCAAGAGCAAGTATGTATAATAATGTGTAAATTGCTCCCAGCGGGTGATGTGAAGTCCAGCGCTAATTGCCTTGTTGAAGGCGGTGGATCCGTTACACAAGCGGCGCTTTGATGGCCGCTGCGCCGATGCTTTAGAGACGACGAATTAAGAGACGCATCTTCTCCGCGAGGATTTCAGCACGCTGCGCTTTGGTCTGTTGTGTCAGCTTGATAAACCGAGCTTGAAAAGTTACGACAGAAATCTAAACATTAACCAACTTGAACGCAAATTAATCCGACTCTTCACAGACGGCAAGCCGGGTCCGGAAACGTAGTAAATACATCGGCAAAACGGTCAACTTCCTGGATTACGTCTTCTGCTATTTTAGAGAGTATCACAACGCATATGCACAATTGGCATAAACAATCAGAGATATGTTCTTAAGTAATCTCCAAAGCGTATTGTAAATCAAGACAATGTATTCAAAAAGAGTTTGTCCATCTCCCTATACACAGGTTGCCAGATTGCGGACAGGAAGGCGATAAGTTAATTAATAAGCCATATGCCTTTTCAAATGGATGCTGAGGCTTTTAAGTCGGGTAGAACCTGTGATCTCAGGCCTAATATTCGTATGCTGGCTGTGTTTTCCACTAACTGGCAACCCCGAGTGTTGAAACTGGCAGTGGGCGGAGTCACACAGACCAAAACAAAACCAGAAATTCCGACACAGAAGGCACATTTCAAAGTAATATATATCTGCAGCTATATTATGGTATTTTTATGCATTGCTACGGTACCTTTATCTTTATTAAATCCACCGCCTTCGGGTAACTAAGAAACATCGTACTTGAAGAGATCCTGGCAGCCGATTGAGGAACAACACACATTACGAGGCTGGATGACCGATAAGTAACTGGATTCGAAGAGCATCTGAGAACCAGAGCGGTTATTAGCTTTTAAAACCCTCCCAAACATCCTCGTGCGTCCAGAGAGAGATACAGTAGAGAGATCCGCTTGGCTCGCATGCTTTAGTAAAACAGTTTGCCAATGAGCCGGCGCGATCCAAAACGCAGCGCTGCCTCTCTCGGCCCGAGCCATGAATTAGCCGAGGGACACGGGCGAGCCTCTTTCAATCCGTCTGTTGCCGGCGCTCTCGAACGGAGCAGAAACCCATTTTGGATGCGGCCCAGGAGAGGTGGACGGGCGGCGCACATCCATCTTGCTGTCAGGACGCAGACGCCGCAGTCTCTCCGCACGCAGAAATCGAATAACGCGCTCGTAACGTGCTCAGAAACAAAGAACGGTGCCGTAACGTTATTTGACATCTCGTCTGTTGAAAGGACCTCGAACTTCAGATGCCGAGACCGTCTGCTGAGACGTCAGATAAAACACACATTTGTCTTCGGAAGACTCAGGGGACGCTTTTTTTTTTATTTTCTGGACTTCTGACACGCTAAACTGGGACTGTGAGGATCCGGGAAACTAAATATTCATACACATGATCCAACCAGTAGGACACCAGTATGAAGACTTTATTTACAAAACCAGATAATTTAGTTTGTGCTTTTATTTTATTTTTTTGTGCATTTTCTGTTTTTGTGCGCTTTAATTAATCCCAATCAACCTGCATTTGGCTTATTTTAGCCAGGTTAAAAATTAGGTTAAAAAATTAAAATTAAATTAAATAAATAAATAAATAAATAAATAAATATAATATATATATATATATATATATATATATATATATATATATTTTTTTTTTTTTTTTTTTTTCAGCTTTCAAGAAAATGTTAACGTTTATAATTAGGCCTCACAGTTGCTTTTGCTTTAGCAGAAAACAGCTGTGTAATAGTATACATTTTGCAACAATATAAGCCAATAGATTTGTTTATATAACATGCTTTATGTGCTATTTGTGACTATACTGCATGTATGTGTGCAAAGCTGGATATACTTTTATATCCTACTTTACATGCCATGAATCTCTCTCATTTTTCTACCCTTTAACCATCCGACTCCATTATGTAACGCCCACTTTCCACAATCCACTTAATTCCCAAACGAATAAATAAAGTCCTGTCCTACATTTCTGCTCATTAAATATCCTGTTTCAATTGTAAATTATGGCAGACACGAAAGCAAAATGCTTGCAAACACCCATGACAGCCGACTCGCAAGTTTAAGCCAAATATTTTCAGAGCAATATTATGAAAATGACACAGAATAACGGGTTTAAGAAGGGTCCGGGGCAAACTACAAACGGCTTCTGTAAAGCTCAAGCCGCACAATAAAGGAGCAAGGGTAGTATTGTTAAATAAAACGTCACTCTTGGCTTTAGGAGTGAATCTGCAGAGGTCATTGGCTCTGCTGGGCTCTTCTCTCATCACGTTACTTCAATCAGCTCTGCAGGAGCCCAGCATAACGGGCCCAGAACATTCCACGCGGCCGCCCATCTGTGCCAGGACGCCGATAAAACCACGTCTATCAGAGATAAACGCATTTACACCGACAACCGTCTCAGACCAACCAACACAAGACTGCAAGTGACACACAAAAAACCCCCACAAATGTTAAATGCCAAGTAAGGGGTTCGAAAAATACCTGCAGAAGTAAAACAAACAAATACACCTTTAGACGTGTGAAGCACAAAATATGCGTAATTCATGAATAAAATAAAAAGAAAAGTCGGGTGATTGTTTAATGCCATTTTATACATCTTACGAGGATAATAATAACATACAGTGTATAATATATTTATTTCAATCTATACAATTTTCATCGTTAGTACTATTATTGTTAATATTTTAGCATATACAAGTACACACACACACACGCACACACAGAGATGTGTGTGTTTTATGCTAAACGTAAAAATATATACATTTTAGTAACTAAATTTCTTATTTTGCATTAGTGCTGTCGATTAATCGCTTCCAAAATGAAAAAAAGTTTTCGTTTGCATAAAATGTGTTCTGCGTATATTTACTAAGTATATATATACACACCCATACAGTACACATTTTCTAAATATTTACTGCCTATACTTATAGACGTTTTTTAACGACTACAGCATAAACAAACATTACTGCGCATACGAGCTTTTGTGGCCCTGACTTAACCTTCAATAGAATCAATAACCACAGTCCTTCTAGAGAAGCCTTTTTCATTTGATGACCAAAATGTGTTTGCTGGGTAAATCAGAAAGACTTCTGAAAAGTGCAAACACACAGCACACACAAACAAAAAATTGTATTTTAGATGCGATAGAATGCGAAAAATTAATACATTGAAATAATATCAGAAAACATTTATTCACGTCCACATTTAGACAGTTCAGGTGAATCAAAATAGGGAAAAATTATTTATGTAGCTTGATCGAAACCATTTTGTTATCCGTCCCAAAATATTCTTTGATATCCCCTTTAGTTTTATGTGACTGAACTTCTTTTTTTAGAGTCTCAGAAGTGCCATGAATCAGTTACCAGTGATTCTGGCCTACTTTTACAGTTTGGCCGAGTCACTTCAATAATGAATCAGAAACAGAAAAAGGAAACCAAAGTCTCCACGGTCCAAGAGAGATGAAAATATCACTGGCTGTCTGACGCTATTAGAGAACAACCACAGACTGGACACTTGAGGAGGAAGAAGAAGAAGAAGAAAAAAAACAACATACAAAACAGAGCCTTCCTTTTCCAGCACCTTCTGAACTCAGTGACTTCTGCAAACCGGCTACGCTTGTATTGTAATCTCCATTAAACCTTTCCATAGCCTTATACCCCGAGAAAACTTAGCTTGAAACGTTTCCATTAGGGAAAAAGATATAAAAATGCAAAAAAATGATAATGCAACTGGAAGGATTCTTAGTAAAACAGGAAAGTATAGCGCTCAAATCACTTAAAATTCACCGCATGTTCATACGGTTGTGATAAAAGAAACTAACTCGCTTGATTTCCATCTTTAAAAACGCTGAGTTGAATATCCCATTCAATATATTGGAGACGACAGAGATGCGTGTGAAATATGCGCGTAGCAGGAATGAGCGGCAACAAAATTTGATTACAGTCCTAAAGAGAAAGAAAGCAGCTCGGCCTGAAGAGATAAATATTTGAGTCGTTATCAGTTCAGAAACCGACCGACAGATCACAAAGTTTCCAAACTCACGAAAATGTTAGACCGTCAAAATACCACAGTAAACACTTGTAGATTACAGGGGACGTGAAAAACGTGCCGCTTTTGATGCACGAGCAGATGCACATTACCGCAAATTTATGTTTTTTCCCCCCTTCTTTTCTAAAATGCTTTGATAAAGAACTCTGGAAACTTTCCCTCACGTAGGAGAGGCCCGTCACGAGTCATTGCTCTCTGGTAGGACGCAATCAGGAACGAGTCATAAAAACAGGCTTCCCTCGAAAGCCAAGATGAAACTGGCCCGAATGAGAGTAAAAAAAAAAACAAAACCGCCCAAAATTAGAATCAAACGACCATCAGAACAACCTAAATGCATACCTCTACGCAGCTCAAAACAGCTCCATGCAGTTTGACATTGAATTATAGGTTGTTTTTGAAAATTGTGCATCTAGGTAACTCGATATTACGCTGATTTTTCAGCATCAAATCATCATCAACCAGCGACGACATTAAATGCGATTAAGCCTGGAAGCGTTTCATGTGCAGGGTCCTGTAAATGTTACCGCAAGTTGTTCCTTTTTTCCACTAAGAGCTGAAAATGCCATAAAACCTTTCTATTGGATAACAATTTTGGGCAAAAGTGAAAGGTAAAAGTCTCTAAAATCAGAGTGAAATGCATACATGCACCAAAAAAAACAAAAAACAGAACAAAACGACAACGAAATAAAAAACAGGAACATTTCTGTGCGTGTCTAATGTTTAAAAAAGTAAATATTAGGCCTATCATATCATATTAATACTCAAAGTTCTAAAGCTTAAATAACACTTACATAACACCTGTTGCATCCACTACATGCCTTCTGTTGTCCGAGCAAAATATTTACACATTTTCAAAAAAAAAAAACATTATATAACAACTAAAAACAATAGAACAAAATATATTGCTACTATTGCTTTAAACCGAGCAAGCTGTGTTTTTAGCCATAGAAAGAAAAAAAACACACAAGTCACAGTTCGTTAAAAAAAAACATAAATCCTCCCATCATTCACTCTAAACCAGCGTAACTGACTTTCTTCTCTTCCCCATACAAAGCCAAAGCAAGTTTTTCCAGTATTAAGGTTTGGTGAGTGAACGGCAACCGTATTTTACCATTTACCATCCCTTTAAAGGAAAACCAGAGTTGCCCGTGCCATCTTTGCCTCTCTCCCACAAAGTGTATGAGGGAAATTATATTATGGGACGTCCTGAATTCTTAGACGGTTTCGAGTGTCGAGCGCCGCTTCATTACGTCCAGTGGGATTTGGTGAGACGGCACTTTCCAGCGGGGCGGATGAGAAAAGGCTGGAAAAAGTGAGCGAGGCGCTACCGAGGCTTTCCCTGCTAGAAAAGCAGAGCTGCGCTGTTATTCCTGGAGGCTCGTCCGGCGCTCGACAGGTGCCATGCTGGCACACCAGACATCATGACACACCGCTCCCAGACCCTTTCATTATTTAAATACACAGCCACTTTGATGATGTTAATATTTCAGTGCGTCTGAAGTGGCTAGACACAGATTTATTAACCTCGCTGAACTCGGTTTGCAGTCTGGATTATAATTGGCTTTATTGAGTTTGAGGATGTTTCCTGCGGCGTGCGACACGAGGAAAAAGCCTCGGCGGACAGAGATGGCTTTTCACTCCGGTGTGTCTTTTGTGGAGAGAGACGGCGAGGAAGTGTGATGAATCGTCCCCGTGTCATTGAAGAGAACCAGAGACGGGCAACATAATGAACATCGCTAGTCCGTCAATAAGCAGCGCTTTCGTGTGTCATTCAGTTTAGTTAGAAATAAAAGCACAGAGACCGAGTCAGTCACTGAATCTGTCAGCACTCACACAATGAAAACATCACTGCGTTTGACAAATAAATAGCGTACTCCGTAGTGTTTTAGCTGTTGGTGTCTGATTGTACGGATTACGAAAAAAGGTGAACATGGGTAAATAAGTTAAGTTATGACACTGCAGTGTTTTATTCTGCAGGACAAGGGTGAATTTCGTTAAAATTAGTAAAATACTCTGCAATGTTTTTGTTTGTAGCGTCTATTCCAAGATCGGAAAATATTGCTAAACAAAAAAAAACATAAAATAAAATAGATCTGCAGTGTTTTAGTTTGTAGTGTTTACAGGAATGTGATTGAGAATATTGCTAAATAAATAGAATGATATATTCTGCAATGTTTTTGCATCTACTCCAATATAAATGGAAAATATTGCTAAAGAAATTAAAAGTTAAATATATTTCGGAGAGATGGAGGGATGGATGGAGGAATGGACTGATGGATGGATGAATGGAGGAACGGATGGCTGGACGGATGGATGAACGGATGGGCTGGATGGATGGAGGAATGATGGATGGACGGACGGATGAATGGAGGAATGGATGGCTGGACGGATGGATCGAAGAACGGATGGATGGATCGAAGAATGGATGGACGGATCGACGGAGGAATGGAAGAATGGATGGACGGAATGGATGTAGGAATGGACAGATGGATCGATGGAGGAATGGATGGAGGAATGGATGGACGGAAGAATGGACGGAGGAATGGACAGATGGATCGATGGAGGAATGGATGGAGGGACGTATGGACGGACAGACGGAGGGTTTTGGTCTGTCTTTCCATTCAAAATTTTTATACAATGTCTTACAATTTGCAACGAAAACATGGCAATTATCATTGTTTATAATGCAGGTTTTCTTAAATCACACTCATCTATAGAGAAGATGCATGAAAGTGCTTTCGCTGGACATCAAACACGGTGCTTTGAGTATTGGCTGAAAGCAAGACTATTACTGCTGGAACCGAACTCTGCCCTTCAAAATGGTTAATGTGTGACATATGTTTTCAAAATTAAAAATTCTCCAACTGCACATCAAAAGTGTTTGTATTAGATGATCCGTAATTAACGTAAGCGTGCAGTGGGTTCATGCAGATAAATGACAGCTGCATCATCAGACCCATTAGCACCGATTGCAATTAAGAAGGTCTGTGCTGAGAAAGAGAGACACCATGCTGTGCAGTCATGCCGCCAGTATCTCTCTGCCAAACATGCATACACACACACACACACTCACCAGACAAGGTTATCCCGCGTCAGCTCTGATAAGACTGAAGCTAATCTAAAACAGGAACTTAAGGATAAACAGAGACTCTGGGAAGCCGCTTCACAGCAGGGACGGCCACGGTCCGTGCAACTAACAAAAACAACGGTACTAAGCTGGGGAAGCAATAACGCCAAGTCATTCCGGTGAAATCTAATCATAACATTTAGAAGGAGAGTCAATAAAATCAGCCACAAACAATGAAACGGTTGTGCAAGTGATTATTATGTTCACATTTTCCCTAACATTCCCTCAAAGAAAAAAGGCAACATCTGTTTAAGGTGTTTAACTTAGTCGTGAGACAGTTGTACAATAGATACAGCTTTACATGAATTACTTTATTTTTTACATTAGATTTTATATTAACTACATGTCTATGATATTGTTTAACACCGCTATTGTTTATGTTCGGGATACACTAATGACGAAAAACGAATTTGAGGTTTTACATTTGCTTTCCGAACCCAGGCGTTTGATCGACGACTGATTCTGGATTCCTCAGGACTGCAGCTTCTCTTCATCGGTCTTTTTGATGCAAGCCGACTACAGTCGGGCTCGTTGTTTGAGTTGCGCGTGCAGAGCTATTGAGGAAAGTCAGGCTGGCATTGTCCTTCGACAAGTCAGAGGTGTGAGGTTACAGATGGAGCTGTGGGGTCAAAAGTTAAGAAAACAAAGCGAACCCTGGGAAGGTACACAAAGAGCAGCAGGGCCTTTCATTTCAGCCCAGCCGTCCCAGAGAGCCACCCACAATGACAGCAGACCTACCACATCCTAACATCAGAAACGGCTTCAGAATCAACTGATGTCAGCATCGTGGGCTGATGCTGTGATCTGCCTTGCATCGTGCCACAAATTTAGTTTAGACGCGACATCAATGACGCTACTCAAGAAAACAAGGTTTCGTGGGTTTTTTTGCCAATGAAGAGGACAAGACTGAAATATGCATAGTGATTGCATGAGTGAAGCATTACTTAAACTATACCGCACTTCATTTTGATAACCAACTAACCAGCTAAAACTGATGCATAGACGAGACAAATTATTGACTACAAGTAAAGCATTTGTGGGTCAAAAGAGAAACTATGACTATGACTAATCTGCGTCAGAGTCTCTGCAGTCACCTGAATCTTAATGAAAGGGCAATGAAGTGTTGGGTTTTACACGCTCGAGTGCATGTTTGAAAACAGAGTCTCGATCGCTCACACTCGGGCGGATGCCGGACGGACAGCTGAACCCACACGTCGATAAAAGCGTAGAGACCTTTGGAGCGCTGTGCACTGCTCTGCTCTCAGCCTAATGAGATTGTTTAGGCTGGTTCATGCATTGCGGGTTCTGCAATCTGTATGGCAGAGACACCTGGACAACAGACACTCATGCTATAAGACTCTTACAGCGTAATCCCGTTTAATAGGATAGAGGCTTTAGCCGCTCCGCTGTCATCGCCTCCCATGAACGTCCCCAGTCAAATTCGACTAGTCCCGCTGAATTAACAGTCCCAACAACCGGTCAAATGGGGGCTTGGACGGTGGTCGTGAATAAACATGGTTGAGAGTGGGTGAGGATGCATGGCGATGACGGCTGACAGCGACTAAGGGGTCACGGGGGTCATTCATTCTACAATAGCGGGGTCGTGATCCGAATGATTGGAGTTCGTCACAGAGGTCATTCACTCCTGACACGCTGAGGTTCTCAGGGCAGACAAAGCTGACATTACAGGGATCTGAAGCCAAAAAGATTAAGACGTGTGCAAAGCAGCAGCGCTATGAGCATGTTAGGGTTGTGTAGAAATCAGAACTTACGCTGAAATTTGAAGAAGAATTCCGAAGATCAGAAAGTTGATTTACAAAGAATTACATTCTGGGAATGCTCTCCCATATCTGTATCCAATATTCTATTTGATGCTCTCTATTCTATTTTCCTTCTCTATACCCTATATCTATTCTATAGCCAGAATATTGGGTATGCTATATTCTATACCCAATATTCTATTGTATATCTATGTCCTAAATACTTTCTCCTTCATCCTAAATACTACATTTTGTATTTATATTCTACATGCAATACTCTATATCCAATATCTAAAATCAGCATTTACTCTACAAACAGTATTCTATATTCTGTATTCTATTACATGTATCTAATATTTTTGCCCATGTCCTGTTTTTATACTCTGTATCTTATCTATATTCCATTTCCAATATTATATATCTAATATCTAACATCAGAATTCTACATCCAAGATTTTATGCTATTCTAGATCTCATATCTATATTCCATAACCAGTATTATATATCTAATATCAGTTCAACATCCAATATTCTATATGCTACTTTCTATATTTCTTGTATCTAATATCTATGCCTATGTCTAGTATCTATATTCTAGATCTAATATTCCTTATGCCTCATTTTATGTAAAATGTATATTCTATACGCCCTAAGCTATCAATATCCAATATTAAATATCTATATATCTTCCAAGTGCTGTTAAACTTCATTTCAAAGCTTTCAAACAAAGGCTTTGTCAAGCCAACATTCAGTTCATCCTGACAAACTTGCTTTTCTAGTCCAAATATTGAATTTCAGCGCTTTTTAATTGCACTTCCTTATTCAAATTCCCTTCAAATGGAAAAAAAAGCTGAATTTGCATATTAATATAATATGCATGCTCAATTCGGTGAATGACGCATCACCCCTGTGCGTGTAGAAGTGACCGTTTCGACCATAATGGGAAGAATAAAACGGTAATAAAACCGCCTCAGGGGACGTTTTTCAGTTTCGCATCGACAAAAAAAGGCCAGCATTCGGGTGAAGCATATTGTGCAGCAGAGAAACCGGAGTGCCCATCTGTCGCTGTGCCAAAACGGGGAATGAGAAGCAGTCGCGGCACCTCCTCCTCTTCTCCGCTGCTGCAGGATGTGGGAGATTCGGCAGAAAGGTGGAACAATGCCGTCACCGGCTTGTGTTTGTCCTGCAGCAGGGGCAATTACTGCTGAGATTCACACGGCAGCGACAGGCCGGGGTGAAATGCAGGCAGAGGACTCATCTCTACGAGGCTGTGCGATTAAGCCAAAGCTCCGTCTGACGCCAGGACAGTCGTCTGACCGCCAACTCAACCTCGTCTTGTTCCCCGAACCTGTAAACAGACGGCCCCGTGTGAGGATGATGAGGATGATGATGAGCTGACGAGCGCTGGCGGAGGGGGTGAAGAGCTGGAGAATGTTTCAACGGGAAAGAAACACGAGGACGCAGACGTATCCACATGAGACTCGTTACAGACCAGGCATCCATCAAAACGGAATTACATGGAATTCCCCATTAGCGTAATTAGAACGCCCTGCAAGCGAACCTGGGTTTAATTTGGCGCCAAGGTTTTTAAGTGGTCAACGCACGCTACAGCATGTACTACAGCTCTGAGGAAGAAAAGAGAAAGTTGTTGTCTTGGGCATATCATCGTTAAAAGGATACATTCAGAACCTCACCTCTTTTTGTTCTAAACCCATATGCTTTTTAAAGCTGATGATACGATAGAATTGTGTACGCGAATTAAGTTAAATTTCTTTTGCTGCACCGCTCCATTTTAATTTTGAATGAGAATTATTCTTGAACATTTCGTTCTTCTCGAAAAAGTATCAAAGCGGCTTTGAACGCTTCACGACTCAAATAAACCACTTTTGTGGTGGTCTAATGGGCTTTATTTGGATTGCCACTGTTAATTTGCTATACAGAAATAAGCCGTTTGAAAATCATACATGGCGTGAGGTGAAAGGATTGACATTTTTAGCTTAAATATTTCATCTATAAAAGAATTCAGCACATGAATTTGACTAGTCATCTAATTCTCTAATCTTCAAGATTCCACTGAAACAGATTACTGTGGAACAAATGTTTCTCACAAGCCAGCGAGGGCGTTTTTCAAGGGAGTCCCTTTGGAGTCACCGCACAGACACAGACCGCACAGATCATTCTCACAGGCTGTCCTCTAACCACGGTGACACCAAAAGACAAGCTGCATCCCTGGCCCTGAGTCTATTTCCCACACTGCAGCAGCCTACATGCTTTAAAATAAAATAAATAAAAAAAACTTTAGCATTGATGGTTCCATGAGGATGAACCTTTACCATCCATGGAATCTTTCCATTAAAAAAATAAATAAATTCTTTATAGGTGAAAAAAACTCCATGAGATTAATAAAATGTTTAAGTGGAAATAGTTCCCATAGAACCAAAAATGGCCAAAGTTAATTGGCAGTGATAATTCCATGAAGAATCCATTCCATAAGAGCTTCTATAGTGGAAAAAGCTTATTTAATTTTTCATGCTTAAAAATAAATTAAGAAGAATTTTGTGGTTTACCAAAATAACCTTTCAGAGAACGCATATTTGAAAAATATCACTCTTAAAAATAAAGGAGCTTCACAATGCCATAGAAGAACCTTTTTCCCACCAAATGGTTCCATAAAGAACCTTTAACATAAGAAAAACTTTCTATTTCACAAACGGTTCTTTGTGGTGAAAGATGGTTCTTCAGATTATTAAAAAAAAAAAAAAAAAAAAAAAAAAAGAGAAGGACCTTTGACTGAATGGATCTTGTGGAACCAAAAATGGTTCTTGCATTGCTGTGAAGAACCTTTCAAAGCACCTTTATTTTTAAACAAACTAAACCTTAAGTACCTTTTTGCACTATGAAGAACCTTTAGTGCAATGGAAAGTTTCCAAGATTCTTCAGGAAACGATCCATTTCAACCAATAAAGAACCTTTTATTTTAAAACGGAGTAGAAGAACCATTTTCTTTACACCAAGAAAGAAAGAATAAAACGTTTCTTTCAGGAACTGGTCATTAAATAGTTCTTCGGGAAACCAAAAATGGTTCTCTTAATGCAGCAATGCAAAACCCCCATTTTAGGACCTTTATTTTTAAGAGTATGTCAGATAAAGCACTAACAGACACACTACAACCCGGCTACATATCTTATTTTTTTTTATGGGTGGACTGGAATGATTTACATGTAAGCGCTATCTGTCCAACTTCTGTTTGGATCTCGACACCTTCAGACGACACTGTGGGGATCAGTTACCGGTGAGTCCTCCTAAGCTGCCAGGAAGTAGAAAAACGCTAAAGTTGCAAACCAAAAAACATGTATTAATAACCTTTCCCAATTCTCCCATTGTCAGACATCCTACCTTTGCTTACTTTAACAAACATTTCCGAAGTGTTGATTACAGCATTTCAAAGGCTCATAAAGGCTTCAGATGAAGTATTCACTAACAATCATGCCGTTTCATGTTCTTTCTTTACATAAATGAATTACGCTCTCCAGCGCTGGCTGCAGACAGGCCTGCCTTTATAGTCACTATAAAGCCTCTTGGGATCATGTGAGTGATGGTACAAAATGCTGGCTGGCAGCAGAAACTGTTTATTATTGAAAGAAAACGTAGAGCCTTAATTCAGTTTCATGAAATGGAAAGAAAAAAACATCATGTTTAGATTTTGAGAAGCCAGTCTCAATCTTACCATCGATGCTAATGAGATTATATGTAAAAAATACCGTTCCTGTTGGTTTATTAAAATTCCTAATGCACAAAGTGTTTCTGTATGAGTCTGTAAACATTCAAAACACGCCGAAATCAAAGCGTTCTTGTTCACCTTGAGCAAACATACTCGAGTAAACCAGTACGACTAACCAGTAAGGACCGACAGCAGCAAATAAAACAAAAGCTGCGGCTCCGTAGCTATCCTTAAAAGTGAAAAAAACCCACAAAAATCTGACAAGAAGCAATAAGCAACGATGTGCTTTTCTGTAAGCATCACTATACCATCTTCAGTAAGACCCCAAGTATAGGGCATTTTCAACCAGTGTTATTTTAGCTTTATACCATATAAAAGAACCTTTATTTTAAAACAGAGTAGAAGAACCATTTACTTTACACCAAGAAGGAAAAAAAAAAAGGTTATTTCAAGAAATGGTCATTAAATAGTTCTTCAGGAAACCAAAAATGGTTCTCTTAATGCAGCAATGTAACCCCATTTTAAGACCTTTATTTTTAAGAGTATGTCAAATATACTTATTTTTAAGTATACTTCAGTTTTTCGCCAGTGTTCTTTTAGCTATTTCTATTTTTTGTTCTATTTTCAAATTCACTTTTATACTTTTGTCTTTTTTTTTTTTTTTTTTTATATAAATATATACATCTTTTAGTAGGGATGCACCAAAGTTGTTTTGTTCTAAATGTTTATATTTAATAGTAATAGTATTAAAACGTTTTAGTTACGTTAACTATAACCTGTTTTTCCAAACATCTCTTTCTAACCTTTTTTACAGATTTCGTCACGTATCTTATGCACAATTTTTTTTTTGCATCTTACATTTTTTTTCACTAACCAGTTGGTTCGCATTGATCCGATCCTTCAGTCGTAAAACAAACCAAAACGGATGAAACGGCAAAACCAGACAGCCACATTGACGAGAAATACACCTCTTAACAAGTACAAAGACGCGTTTAATCACTCATAACCTCTAAAGAGAAACAGCACAGACCTATTCTTGCATGAAGATTTCCAGCTGCGTGCCGTTTGCTAAGCGTTGCATCAAAACTGAAGTATACCTTGGGTTTAAAAATTAAAGTACTGCAAATAACCCATCTATGCTCCAGAACGATTCCTCAAATCACGTAGGAGAGGTGCGTTATTACTTTTCGAAGAGATTGGACTTGGCAGTCAATAAAATGGGTGAGAGGAAAAAAAAAGCAAGCTTATCAAGCGCTGAGTTTGTTTTTCTGGCCTTTTCTTGCTTTCTGCCCTTACAATGAGAAAAAGACATTGTATTTAATGAACAATATCCCACCGGACCTCACTGAGAATCTCGTTTCTCCCCTCAAATCCGTATTTATGTCTCTCTCCCAGTCTATAAAACTTTATTTCCTCTCATTTTACTTCACTTCAAATCCCCATTAGCATCCCTTAACTGTGGGAACGTTCCTGGAGGAGCAAAAAGCAATAGACCAGACATTGTTTTTTTATCCGTCAAAATGACAAAAGATCTTTTTCTGAAATGAATCTTCAATTGAATTGATGCGAACAAAATGACTGGGAGGAAAAAAATTAACAGATAAAAATACATCAAAGCGGGCGGCACACAGAGTTTCCTTGGTTTTATTCTAATGAGCATCCGAAGTCTCTTTCCACAAGAATCGATCTCTTTCTTGTTTGTCCAACAGCAACACACACAAGTGGAGCGGTGGGAAGAGGGAAAGAAATGAGATTTACGGGAACAAAGGCTCTCAGGGCCGTGCTGGCGAAGCGCGGGCTCGCTTTCCCCAACATCCTGAATCTCCGCAGGCCCCCTGCCTAGTCGGAGATGGAGCGCCGCGGTCGCACACCTACAAACAGAGCCCCGAGGCCGAACCGAACCACGCAGGATGTCACCGCTCTCTAATTCAATCCCCTCCGAGCGTTCGTTTCAATCCAAGGACTGACGTTCCGCAGATGAAGGCCAACACAGATGGCACACGCACACCAAGACCGACGACACATTCCCTCAACGGCATGTTCGTCTACCCGCCACCAGGCACCAGATGTTGTGTCGGTATCATCCCACAGATGTACAGACTGATGGAGCAGAGGCCTGGCGCTCGAGCCGGCATCGACAGATTTAAACACAACCATCTCTGCCTATTAGATAACCAAGCAGGTGGACGAGCCGTTTAATGCTCCCACCGGGAAGCGGCGGAGAACGGAGAGCATTTGCATTTCAGAGCTCTCGCTATTGATGAGCTCAGTAAGTGAGTCATTGGCAGTCAGTCGCCATCGCAGACGGCAGCGGGAACGCTGGCATCCTGCAATAAATCATCCGGCAAATCAACTAGAGAACAGTACATACACACAAATTCAGGAAACCGTATAGAATCACGACACCTGATTTCAGACGAGTCCTTCTACAGTCCCGTAACTGGTTCGGTCAAGGCTGTACAGCACACACACTCAAAAAAAAAATACGTGCTGTGGGTTTGCCCGTTTGCAAACCAGCTGTCCAATACTGCATTTAAAACGCTTTTTCTACAAATTAACTTAACATCCTCGAGTTTGTGAAATAACTTCTTTTTTTGTGACCAGACATGGTATCATAATACAGAATGACTGTAACGTATGCCGATTAGCATTGCATCATAAATACGGTTTCCTTATGAAAACATCCAAGATGGCTTGAAGAACACCGATAAACCATATCCCTCAAGTGTAAAATTAAAAAGTCGTTACATAACACGCGTACTCGGTAACGCTCCATTTTGGGTATGAAATGGATAATAGTTTTCTCTCAAGAAACAGGATTCCCTGATTTATCGTCATTGATATTATAACAAATAAATACTAGAAATTATTGTGACGTATTTATACATCATAACATCCACACCAAATTAGGGAGTGTGACCAAAATGTGCTTGGTGTGTCAAAATTTTTTTAATTTAATTAAATTTTCATATATGCTTCATCTAAACAAACAAAACAAAAAAGGGTAAATGCTCCACTAAATTTGTGCAAAAAAACCCACCCAAAAAACAAATACTTGTACAATTTAAAAAAAAAAAAAAAAAAAAAAAAAAAAAAAAAAAAAAAGTAAATATTAGGCAATCTAAATATTAAAAAGTAGAATAGCTGGAGTCTGACAGGCGACCTTCGTGACATTGAAACAATAGTACGAGACAATTTTAACAAGGGATGAGGATGAATGTCCCTCCAATTCTGTGGGAATCTGCAGCTTTTTGTGGACGCGGATTCAGGATCCTGCTAACCAGCAATACATACTTCAGCAAACGGACAGTTCATCAATAGCATGTCCAAAAGCACTCCATCACCGGCCGACCGCAGCGGTGCCGATGAGCAGTAACTGAATCAGAGCGGCATTTGTGGGTAAGTTAAGGCCACCACTATAGACGCTCAAGCAGATGGTGCACCGATGGGATCTGGGCCAAAACAGAAATGGCCCTATTTAACACGATCTACTCATCGGACCCGCCGGGCTCCGAGTTCTTGAAGCTGAAATCACCACCTTGTAAAAAGAAGAAGTCGCCAGATTTTTCCAGCATCACACACGCACAAATAAAACCGTTATATGGGGAAATAGGGCATTTCTTGAAGGCTGGAGGGCATTTCTTCCTCATCTTTCACTTTCCAATATGTAATAAGCGCAAAACTGCCAGCTAGACACGGGAAAAAAAAGGGCGTACGCAATGGCGGACAGGAGAAATGAGGCCACGGCTGGGATGTGTCAGGAATATGTCCACCGAGGTGCCAGGACAGACGCTTCTGCCAGCCGGCCAAACGTTTCAGCACCTTCAAAACAAATTTACCAAGAAACAGACAACCAAGAAACTTCGAAACGCTCGAGGCCCCGCCAGTGAATCTTTCGGGCGGTTGGGAACGGTTCGTCCCGGGATGAGCCGCGTCTGAAATCCTGCATGGCCGCCTGACAGCGCGGCACATCTGAGACGTTGCGGTTTTTGCGAAAAATTAAACCGTCGAACCCAAAGCAAACGCTCGACATATTTATCTCCGTGCTAGAAAAATACAAGTAATACTTTAAGCTGTTTGCTCAGTCAGCCAGCCAGCGCTGGTAGAGACCGGGCTCCGCGGCACAAGACGTTTTAATCCCTAACAAATGGACGTTTTCACCTGGTCCGAATTAATTTTGACTGCAACATGCCGGTTTTTTTTGCAGGCCACCTCCAGCTGCGAAACTCTCCCCGGCCTTTCTGTTTGTTGTGCATGAGGGAAGAGGGGAAAAAAAAGAAAGACATGAAAACAAAGTGAGCTCTGGAATGGCAGCGACCTCGACGGGAGGGCGAAGCAGCAAAGTGGGCGGCGATTAGCGGAGCTATAGTTCTGTGATGGCGCTGCGAGCCAAGAGGCACATTAGATTTAGTGCTAATCCGAGTCGGGCTCCTGTTTCCTGAGGCTTTGCTCTCTTGCAGATCTAGGCCGTGCTATCTGTAGGGAGCCCATGATCGCCGGATCACGGAATACAGGCATAAAAACGGAATTTTTAAAAGTGGAAAATTGGAATGTTGGGGAATTTTACACGCATATCAAAAGTAGGGTGTCCGTCAACATTAAACGTTTAAATATAACTTTCGTTCTGTGAACGAGCCACGTAGTTTTCTCTACTACATGCCCAAGAACATTTGATGCTTGGTGTTTTTCGCATCTGCTTTCTCACAATATGAAGACATGAACACAAACAGTTGGAGTCATTTCAATAAAGATACTAGCAAATACACACATCTACTGAAAGGTTTTTTTACCACGACCCACCAAAAGTAAACTCTGGTTTAACTCGAGGAAATTACTTCTGTAAGTCAATGCAAAGTAGTATATTATGATTATTATATTCACTTGAGAAGACAATAATAGACAAGTGTCTAACGGGCAGCAAAAAAATAAATATTTTATGTATTTATTTATATAATTTAATTGATTAACATTAATATTGTCTATTCATTCATTCATTCATTCTCTCAATTTTTGTGGTGTAATATTTCTGGATTCCATTTTAATATATATATATAACGTTTCATTTATTAACATTAATATTGGCTGTTAATTCATTCATTCTCTCAATTTCTGCGTTTTAATATTTCTGGATTCCATTTTAATGGTTTAACTGAATTTTAACGACCAAACATCATGTCTAGTCAACTCCACCAAATGAAAGAAAAATCATAATTCAGTTAATAATTTAAAATTTACAAAACAGAATTTGTGAAGAAGATTAAGACCCCAAAAGATTAAAAGGCCCAAAATCAGCTACCGAGGGGAACCGTGAGAGAACTAGCACCTTACAGATCAGGTTCAGAGGAGATACAGTGAGAATCTAAACCATCGGCGAGCTTCCTTTCTGCCCTTTAAAACTAATCCAGGCTTTCCCTAATCTCTTCACCAGCTTAAACAGTCTCGGGCAAGATGACACCCGTACGTCCTTTAAACACACAGAGCCATCGGACCGAACCTGATAGCCACCAACACAGGAAGCTGAGAAGGTCTGACGTGAAAGTCAACACAAAGACCTACTTCACAGCTGGACAAACGGCAATATCCTGATCGACGGTCTCAAGCCGTGGCGCGTTGACAACATTTCCATTTCATATTTGGAGAATTTCCTCTTGGAAAACCAGCAGGTGCAAAAGCAGCGGGAAAGCTCCGACAGACTGCTGGTTCGGTGCGATATCAAAGCGCTCAAATCTCACGATAAACGACGAAGTTTCAAAGTAACTCAAACTGCCATTTCCTTCAGATAAAACGGTCTGTAAACAAGCAGTGATGGACACATTGTCACTTCATCACTGCTCATGATTATGCATGACATTTTCCTCCCTGTTTCAGACAAAAAAAAAAAAAAAAAAGAAACTAAATGTGCATGTTTACTTGCTTGGATGTGCATTCTTTACCTCAGCTTGCTATGAAAATGATGAACTAGATTTTAAAATTTCACAGTGATAGACAAAATTATATAGTTAACCATTTTTATTAGCCGTTTAGAGAATACTTGTATTCGTTAACTAACATTTTTTGACATCAAAATGTAGCTTGCTATTCCATAAAATATCAATAATAATAATAACAATAACAACATTTCAGCAATTTTACATTTTATGTGCTAAGCTTAAAGTAAATAATAATAATAATAATAGTAGTAATAATAATAAGACATAATAATAATACTAGTAATAATAATAACAATAATAATAACAATAATAGTAACAACAACAACAACAATAATAATAATAATAATAATAATAATAATAGCTACCTTTGGGGAAATACATTTTTATTTAAAATGGTCAATTTTATAATAAATTAAATAAATCTGATTTTACGTATTACATATGTGCATATAGTTTCAATATCAATAAACCTTTAAAGATTTATATTTTAAAAACACTTAAATATATTATTTAGTTGTTCATTTCTTACACAAAAAGATATTTAATGAATTCAAAAAGCAAAAAAAGCAAAAAAAGAAAAGAAAGCTTCAACCCCTGATCACTTCAAAAACTCTGCATGTGTTTCATGGGATGAATCAGATGGCTCTGGAATGACACGAGTGTGAGGAAATGATTACATAAAGTTAATTTTCAGCCGAAATATTCCTTTAATGCTTCACTTTCGTCTGAATCCAACAGAGCGGAATCAAACGGCGCGTCCTAACGATTCCCATCCGCTCCGGCCGCCAAGATCTGCTGGCACTCCGGTGGAGAACGCCGCCTTCTAAAAGAGGAAGAGGGTGTGTCTGGAAGCTGTTTGGTCTCACTAAACACGGACAGAGCCCAGACATGTGCTGACATCAGCATCTCCTCCGCCGAGCACACTTCTTTTCCCTCTCCTGCCGAAAGATCCTTCGCTTTTCGCTTCTCTTTCTCATCTCTTTGATTCTGCTCTTTGTCGCTAATTCTTCCCTATGATTTCCGTGACTTTTTTTTGCTTCTCGTGAGTTCTTCTAAACCCTTATCCTCATTTCGTTCACATTCCTCCGTCTGACAGGAATGACAGATTCTGTCTGGTCCTCAACAGATCAGACGTGATCTAAATATCCAAAGCCTATTCGCAAAACCGGCGGCATCGCCATCAAACCGTCTCGCTAACAGCGTGACACATTGGCAAACTTCTCCACTCGTCGAACATAATGTGGAAGCTTGAAACTAATGAATCGCGTTAGAAGGACAAAAACCTCAAAATAAAGTAAACGAAGAAAATAAAGCAGTTGTGCTAAAGATCCTGAGCTACATCCTGCAATATCCAGGCCAATTACACATGCAGCTTTATATCAATATGAAATATACAAATATTTTATTACAAATACAGTTTTTTTGTGTTTTAGATATTTGTATAATTACATATAAAAATATTTATATAAAATAAATATTCTTTCGAAAAATACAATGGCATGCATATTACATAATCAAAATAAATGTATGTAGTTATCTAGAATAGCCAAAATAAAAGTCTTTGTTTACATAATGTGTGTGAACTGTGTTTGTGTGTGTGTTATAAGCACACACATACATAAAAATATTTACATGCGTATAATTCTATTGACATCATTTATATTATATAAAACAAACTTTTATATATATTATATATATATATATATATATATATATATATATATATATATATATATATATATATATATATATATATATATATATATATTTATTTTATTTTTTTTTTATATTTTTTTTATATAATTTTTGAATCTATCAATACATCTCTATCTATCTAATATATATTTGCAAATAAAAATGCAATAAAAGCATGAATATATTTTTGTATGTCAACAAGCTGCATCCCAGTGCAGCTGCATGTCATTTGCTTTGCCACTGTACCAACCAAAAACATTCAGTTACGCAACCGGACCGATATTATAATTGAAACACACTGGTTTTGCGGACAGAAGATGGCCAGAGTTCATTTAGTGTGTTCATAAACAAGCCAAAACCCTTGCAAACAGCTCTGAAGATGAGAGACGCCATAATAGAGTGTGGCACGACTCTTCTTGCACAATTTAGGACAATACAAGCAGCGCGAACGTGGAGATGCGAGCGCTTTCCTTCCCCGCTAGCGTCATCTCGGCCGCAAGGACGTTCTTTCTGCTCACAGCGGCCTTCGGCGCAGCAATCGAGCTGCCAAAACACTGCGAAGGCCGCTGCGTGAGTCATCTGCATGAGGTAAACACTGACCCACCGACCAGTCAACTAGCAAAAACAAGCGTCCGCGCAAGCCCTCAGAGTAATGTGGAGCGGTGATTGCGATGAAACAGTCAGCTCGAAGCAAAAACAGAAGACGCATCCCTTAATTTCATTGAAAAAAGACTGTTGACGCGTCGATCAATAGCTCTTTTATCCCATTTAACAATCCCCTTTGAAAAGAAAAACAGCAGCTTTCAGTGCAATCAAATATTAATGGCCCTCCAGAATCCCTATTGTGAGTTTTAAGTGGCCTGAAATTCTTCAAGTGAATGCTGAGACTGGTTTAATTGCTTTGGTGGTAACTCACGACGTTCGCCAAAAGCGCTTCACAAAAAAAAAAAAAAAAAAAAAAAAAAAAAAAAAAAAAGGCACATGATAAAAGTTCAGCAAATCTGCCTTGGGACTGGACAGCCCTGGACCAAGGAGAAGAGGGAGGGGAAAAAAAACAAAAAAAAAGCGAAAAAGAGACCGTGCCAAAGGGGGGAAAAAAACAGGCCAAACAGGAAAAGGTAGCTCCTGGATTGCCTTTGGAGAGAGCAGCAGAAGCTCTTAATAAGCCTGCTGGTGGAAATGAGGGGTTCAAATGGCACGCTAATGGACTTCCTCTAAAGGAAAGTGTCAAACGGCAACAAACGGCGGCGAACGCGGCCAACAAACCACCCACAGAAGCCAGGGAACACAAAGAGACTGCCAACCAAGTGTTATCTCCTGCTATTGATATCTGACGACAATGTAATTACTCTCACTGCGAGCAATCTGAACAAGGACTTTACAAACTTTACAGGCTTCTTAGATCTTTAAAAAAAAAAAAAAAAAAAAAAAACAAACAAAACAGTTATTCGTTTTCGGCATCGGAAATAAGCTTTACTTGATATATTTAAAGCTTAAAACGTGCAACTTAAATATGAATATTTTAAAATATTTTATAATATTTAAAAGGCTAATGCATTTAAAAAAATATTTTAAAAAGTTATTAAAATAAGCGTAATAAAATTGATATTTTAAAATAAATATTAAATAAAAACCTATCATTAAATAATTATTACATATTTAAAATAAATAAATAAATAATAATAATAATAATAATAGCATGAGTAAATAAATAAATTTTTTAATTAATTAAATAAACAAGCAAACATTCCAGTAGTTCATCACATTCATAAATAGACAAAAAAATACAAGCGATACAATCTTCACTGTGGTGATTTTCAGTTCCCCTTTCAAACAGACTTTAGGAAGGTGTGAACTCTTAACCGTTTAAAATGCGCAATAATATATAGCAACATATCTTACCAAACTCTCTTACAACCTCAAAACAGCAGTATTACATAAGAACTTCCTCACGTCTGAAGCTACAGGAACCGTTCCTACAATAATCATGTAGTACAGCATGGAGAAAGAGGGCTTCATGCCAACGCCAAGTCATGTTCAGATCTGTGCATAAATCAATCAATAGCAGGCCGCTTTCCTGCAAGGTAGACGGGCTTCAAAAAGACAAACATCTGAGTGTATAATTGAGGCGGTGAGGTTGAGGGATTTTAAAGCGCGAGGCGATCCGTCGGCAGCTAGCAGCGAGCCAGTCATTCCCTTCAGCATTCCTGAAGTGGCACACACTGAGCTCGCTGTGGGAGAGAAACGGAGCAGAGACATCAAGTTTGGGCATTTAAAGGGGCCACGTCTGGATCGTCTGTGGCGTCAGCATTAAAAAGGTTTCTTACGACCAAACAGACGCCGCTTAGTTGATCTCGGGCACATTTCTGCCGCTCTTGACCCTTCTCAAAACCAAGCAAACAACAAATATGGTTTTCTGGCTTTTTAACGTGCCGTGGCCGATCACCGTATAGCCTCAGGCATGTGAACGGATCTTATTTAGGAACACTTAACCAACGCAGAATGGGTGCCGTCACAATAATCCACAAGTAAGTCCATCAATTAGTGTCTTGTGAAGTAAAAAGAGGCCTAGTAAGAAACAAAACGGCTCTAATAAAATATGTGGGTGGGTTTTGCTGTAATTTAGCATTATTATGGAGTAATATTTTGGGCAACCGCTGGATGTTTCTCTTACAAACACTGTTAAAAGTTAATGACTGATTGCATCGGATGATCTGATTGGACTCTCATTCTGACGGCACCCATTCACTGCAGAGGATCCGTTTGCTGAGCATGTGATGTACCTTTCCCCATATCTGTTCCAATGTAAAAAAAACCCATCTACATCTTAGAGGGCCTGAAGGTGGCCACATTTTTTGCGATTTTACGTTTTTTGGTTAACTATTCCTTTAAAAGGCACCTGGATTTGTATCAACGGCTGATTTTTTTTGTATTGCGCCGACACTCGTACCCATCAATACAAGTCGAAAGAAAATGGGAACAAAAAAAACACATTAAAACGCTAAATGCAAGAACAGAGCCAAAGAAATGAGGCACAGAAGTCATTCCTCCAGGCGTCCAATCAAAGTGAGGTATGAGTCACATCACGCTTCCTCTTCAGTTCAACGTGTCAGCCTCAGGTGCAAAAACTGCCCTTCGCCAACAAGAGCCGTTTCTTTACAGCAGGGCATCGACTGAGTCACCTGATGACTTTGCCCTCAAAGATCACGCGTGAAACGGCTGAAGAACAAAACGCACGCTGCCTTTAAAACCCTCAAACTAATTGAATGAGAGCAGCGGTTGAAAGCGAAGTACATCGGCGAGGTAAAAATAGATCGGAGGCAGTTTCACAAAGACGCTCTTGTTCGAGGGTTTCTCGACGAAAACACGCAGGGCGAAAGAGCCAGCGAGACAGAGACGCGCTTATATAGATAGCGCGGGTGCGGGTCAGCATCTGCGAGAGTCTGACCCGTAGGAAACAGATGCTGTTGGTTTTCATTTCGCATTAGCGGCGCTTTGGCACGTCTGCCCGTTGGCATGGAAACGACGCCAAAAACCGCAAGAACTCCACTCGAGCCACGCAGAGCCGCCCGTGCAAGTCCCGCTTCCCTCCAGCAGAGAGGGCTTCGAAGCAGACCGAAGACAACATCTTAAAGGTCAAAGCCAAATCTACTTTTGCCAATGGACGTAATAAATAATAAAAAAGGTCTTTGAATTGCCGAAGTACCATCGAAATATTTTAGTTTTCAAGTAATTAACACTTTAATTCAGGAAGGAAGCAATAAATTGATCAAAGCGAGTTGAAATATTAACAAAAGCTACTAAATACTTACTTTTCTCATAAATGCAGTGCTGTAATACTTTAAAAAGTTATTAAAATAGTATAATAAAATTAATATTTTTGAATATATATATATATATATGAATATATATATATATATATATATATATATATATATATAATATATATATATATATATATATATATATATATATATATATATATATATATATATATATATATATATATTATATATATAAATTTCTCATAAATGCAGTGCGGTAATACTTTCTATTAAATATAAATAAATTACTAAAAAAAGTTTCCCACAGAAGTATTCACCGTTTACAGCAATAATAAGAATAAGAGGTAATCAGCATATTGAGACTGTGATCATGTGACACTGAAGAATGCAGTAATGATGCCGAAAATTCAGCTTTGCACCAAAAAAAAAAAAAAATTACGTTAAAATATATTTTCATTATTTCAATTGCAATAATATTCCGCACTATTACAGTTTTTAACCGTATTTTTTAATGCATAAAATGTAAAGCCACTGATGTAATTTGATGGAAACCAAATGAAAAACCATTCAGTTTCACAATGAAATGATAAAGAACTGAATGATGATGATGATGATGATAACGCACAAAATGTCTGGACAGTGTTTCCGGCTAAAACAGACCGAATCCTTTCACTGCACAGATAACCAAAAACAAGACTCCTTAAGGAAGTTGCGCAAATGTCAAGGATGCCATTTTGAATAAAAACCATTTCACCAAAAGATAAATAAACAACCCTGAGCTTACGTTTTTACTTTTAAGACTGTCAAAAACAATCGGTTGGAAAGGGGTCGACTGATGTTTCGATGGATAAGAGCTTCATTTAAACGAGAGCTAAAGATCGAATCGAATCTGTAGACCACAAAACAATGTGGAGTTCGTCCACTTAAAAGCCAACGCTGACTCGGAAGCTGCGTTTATGAATATGCTCGAATCAGACTGATGAAGCACGCCAAATAATCACCAACGACTTGTGCAATCGTATCTGTATGCAAACAGCTGGAGAGATATTTACAGCTGTTACTCCACAGAAGGAGCGTTTCAAGCTCGCTGGCTTTCATGCTCCAGCAAAACCCTTTAGCCTCTGTTTGCATGTATTTTTAAACGACCCTAGTAAACATTTATTTGCTCATTGCAGCTATAATTTTAGCATCCTGCTCGGGAGCGCCGAGGAGCAGCAGAATAACACACAGAGGAGTCCAGCGGCCACAGGATGTCTGAAAATACACGGGGTTTGCCACATACACGGCAGTCTGCTGCGAAGAGCTCCGATGAGACACCTCCATCTTTATATTCTGAACGTGAAGATCTAACACGTCGCGTTCAGTTGCTCTTCGTTAGGCGGACAAATTAAAAACGTGCAAAGGAAGCTGGAGACGGCGTGAACGGCATGTCTGGAGGAAGATAGCATCAGAACTTGTAAAACCTAATTAAAGGGTAAATAATAAAGGCTTTTTTTGTAAACTTGGGGGGGGATGGGTTGAACCGATTTGACAGAGCTAAAGAAGAAACTATGCTGGGTTAAACCCAGTGGAAGCAGGTGAACAAAGCTATATGTAGCTAATATTGTAACTTTAACAGGCTAAATCGAATCAAGCTCAGAGCATCAAATCATTGGGAACGTGTAATATTATTATTATTGAGCACTTGAGAGCTGTCGAGGTCAACTGGGCTTCAACCCAAACATGAACGGTTGAGCGTTTCAGACTACACCTAGCTTTCTACCTCCATCTAAACTGAAATGAGCGGCCAGTTTCGAAAAAACGGCGATGCTTGTAGCACACTAATGAATGTCTGGTAAAACGGAACATTTCTGATTTATTTAGTACTAAAAAGTAACACCAGTGCACACTGCGTTTCAAACGTTTGAGGCCATTAAGATTTCATGTTTTTGGAAGGCTTCTGCTCACCATAATAATAAAAAAAGCGAAAACAGTAAAATTATGAAATGGTATTGCTTGAAATAACTGTAAAACGCAATTTATTTGTTTGATGCTAAGCTAAATTTTCAGCATCGCTACTCCAGTCTTCAGTGCCACATGATGCTTCAGAAATTATTCTAATATGCTGGATTTATGCAATATTAAGATGCATTTCTGATTATTGTCAACGTTCAAAATAGACACCACGATTCATGCCAAGAATGTTGCAGAGCATTCTGGGAGAGTCTAATCCATTAAAAATACCATGTTCGTTTAGAAGCGAACTGAATATTTTGGGAGCGCGTCTACGATGAACTACATGCCGTCCACCGGCAATTATATTTTGAAACCGATCGAATATAATGGAAAACAAAATTCCATCCATTGTTACAACGCCACAGCGATGCACGAAAACGCACAATAACCCAAGAATTGTTTTATTACGGTGGACAAACACTGCGGGTGAAGTTCCGGCACAAACGTTTCGAGCTTTTGAGAAAAGCTTCACATTTCTGCGCGCCGCCGCCAATCCTCAAAACACTATAACCGAGCTCAATAATGACCCATCTCGCATAGATCTCCAAAAAAGATTCCATGAAAATGGCCACAAAATACAGGACTGCATGGCAGTATAATTCCGGGCTTCGCCGAGTGGCAAGAAATAGACGCGACTACAGGCGTTTGTTTGTTAGAGCTCGAAGAACAGAATATGCGCGTGGGAGGCTGACTTCCTGTGGATGTCTGACAGAAAAAGAAACCCGAGTCTTATTGACACACTATGCGACGCACAGAGGTGAGAGAACCGAGGTCCGGATCATGAAGCTGTTTAAGTAGCAGAGGAAACTAACAGCAACAGCAACATACTACAGCTCAATATCATGAGCGTCGCCAATAAATTGGCCCAAAAAAAGCCAAAATGAAAACAAAACTGACCCTACTAATGTTCTAAAATGCTTGACTGTGAATAATTAATTGCTCCGGCACAAAACTGTTCCACGTTTAAGCAAAAACGTTATCATATTGCACAACAGCACAGCAAGTCAGTGCCGCTCTATGACCTTTACGATACAGATCTGCGATCACTCTGACACGACGGATGCGTGGAAATACGTGCTTGAAAAGGCAAGTCTGAATTCTGCTGAGCTGGCGCGGGGGGGGGGCTGAATCAAGTGTGGGAGCGGCCATGATTGAAAACCCACAGATAGATGCAATCGTCGTTACGCAGGAACCGGAAGCAGATAAAGTGACGCGGATGTCAAAAACGACTAGAGGGCCTGGCTGCAGGCCAGACGAGACGGATCCGTCACACACACAGGAAAGACTCGAAGACGACGGCAAATCGAGGGACACCCTGGACTCTTCTGATCACAATGGATGCGTTTATTTGACCAAAATAAAGTTAAAATGTTACTATGGTGATATTAGGACAACTTGAAATAGCAGGTTTGTTTGAATATACTGAAAAATGCAATTTATCAGCATCAGACTGGTCGGAAATCATTCCAATATGGCGATTTGTTGAAAACGGTTGCATTTTTGTTTTGTTTTTTGGGTTTCTTCAGAAATGGAAAGACGTCTCTTAATGCACCCTTGCCGAACAAAAGTATTCATTTCATTTGATCAATAAAAACCCCCATGGCCGTACTGTGCACGATTTGGAAAGGGACTATCAATTCTAGGAAGACCACGACCTGACCAAATAAATGCACTGACACTTTAGTGACACTAGAGTCATAAATCAAGGGGCCCAGATGGAAGAAATGTGGAGCCCGACACCGGCTTTCAGCTTCCATTCTTCACGTCGCCATTTACGGCTGTTTTCTGAGCAAACAGATGGGCTGACAACTAAATAACGGCTGAAGAAGTGCTTGTCAATATCAATCAGAATGCGAGCGATCGTTCGGTCACGTGACTGGAGACAAAACGCGTACGATGCAACGAGCATCTTGCATTGTTCCTGTTCCGTTTTCAATGGAACAAACTACCACTTTACAACGCTCCTAATTGGCACGTTTGTTTGGAATAACGGAGACAGCTCTTCTTTCGGTTGTAATTTGCGAGTTGAAGTCCCACACGTCGTTCAGACAGAACATCTGTGACAATATAATTGGTGTAAAGATTAGCCAAACTGCTCTACCGAACAAGACGCCTTCACTTCTGCATTCAGTGCATCTACACTCAATAACACGCTTCAGAAAAGGGTTGTTTTTTTTAAGGACTCTCCCCTTAGAGAACGTTAGGCAACAACTTTCTATGTTTTACTTAAAAGCACAAAGACGCGAACTTTAATATGCGTTAAAACAGCATGAGCTAGGGACGGACATTATCAGAAATGACACGCAAAACTGACAGTAAACATTTATAATGTTAAAAAGAGATTTTAAAGACTTAAAACTACCAAAGAAGACACTATTGAGGTTTCCACAAACCACAGCACAACTGTGAACAACCTGACCCCGCCAAAAAGTCCTTTTACTGACGGGTTTAGCACGGGATACACAAAACACTTGCTCTTAAAAGACGGTTCAGTGCCCAGTTTATTTGGACCAGCGCTCAAATAAAATCACAACCTGCAGGTATGATCAATTTTAGAGAAACGTAATCTTAAAACTGCTTCAAATTAATCGTTGAGTGGTATTAAATGCATATTTTGAGAAAATAAAAGCTTTTTTTCACCTTGCACGCACATAAACATCGTATGAGAATCCCAAAACGATATTAGGAGCCTTGAAAATAGTATGACAGTAAACACAGGAAATGAAGCATTCACCTTATTATTACTACTATATTGTTACTATATATTTTACTTTAACATTAAAAAATTTACTTTATAATAGTTTTTTTTATTAATGAAAAATAATACTAATTCCTAACATATCCATTGTTAAAAACCATTAGAAAAATATAATAAAAATAATAGTAATTATGATTGTATTATATTTTTGAACACACTATCTCTCTCTCTCTCTCTCTCTCTCTCTCTCTCTCTCTCTCTCTCTCTCTCTCTCTCTCTCTCTCTCTCTCTCTCTCTCTCTCTCTCTCTCTCTCTCTCTCTCTCTCTCTCTCTCTCTCTCTCTCTCTCTCTCTCTCTCTCTCTCTCTCTCTCTCTCTCTCTCTCTCTCTCTCTCTCTCTCTCTCTCTCTCTCTCTCTCTCTCTCTCTCTCTCTCTCTCTCTCTCTCTCTCTCTCTCTCTCTCTCTCTCTCTCTCTCTCTCTCTCTCTCTCTCTCTCTCTCTCTCTCTCTCTCTCTCTCTCTCTCTCTCTCTCTCTCTCTCTCTCTCTCTCTCTCTCTCTCTCTCTCTCTCTCTCTCTCTCTCTCTCTCTCTCTCTCTCTCTCTCTCTCTCTCTCTCTCTCTCTCTCTCTCTCTCTCTCTCTCTCTCTCTCTCTCTCTCTCTCTCTCTCTCTCTCTCTCTCTCTCTCTCTCTCTCTCTCTCTCTCTCTCTCTCTCTCTCTCTCTCTCTCTCTCTCTCTCTCTCTCTCTCTCTCTCTCTCTCTCTCTCTCTCTCTCTCTCTCTCTCTCTCTCTCTCTCTCTCTCTCTCTCTCTCTCTCTCTCTCTCTCTCTCTCTCTCTCTCTCTCTCTCTCTCTCTCTCTCTCTCTCTCTCTCTCTCTCTCTCTCTCTCTCTCTCTCTCTCTCCATCAAGAGCACACTTCAACAGGAGTGGCAAAGACAGAACAGTTATGTTTAGAAACTAAAATGTGGAAAACAGCCACGAGGGCAGGACAAGGTCAGCACGTGAGAGACCCCAGAGCAGCTGAGAGACACATCCCAGATCAACAGCTTTAACATGACACAGGTGACAAGCTCCGGGGCTGAGCACCGCAAAGGATTGATACGAGTATGCTGAAGTGTAAAAGATTAGATAAAAGACTGCCCGTCCGTGCAAAACACCCACACGTCACCGTGATATCCCGGTCTCTGGATACGCCTCGAGTACGGAGTTCAAATCAGACCTAACCCTTCAGAGAAACTCGGAGAAAACATGTCCGTTTTTGTTACAGCTGCTTAAATTGCGCGCGGAAATCATCAAGTAGCTGCGAGCCCAAAGCAGGGCTCAGATGAGAGCGTTTGCGCTCTGGCCATAAACAAACAGAAGATGAGCGGCAGCACAGACAGATACACATCCGAGGAGCTCCGAACAGACAAAGACGCTTAATATCAGTATTTAAGGGAGTAACAGGCTGCCATTTTGAGCCCTGAGGTCTTTGAGGTCGCTTTACCCACGGGGCCCGTCGAGACTTGCAGCGCAGTAGGTCCATAAAGAAGCAGAGGCCGAACGCTCCGACATTAATAGCAGGTTGCCCAGCTGTGCCGTCTCTAACTAATCCCGCACGGCTGTAATTAAAGCACACATCAAATGCGTATTAAAATCCCAGCGGCCCCAGTCACGGGGGAGACTCGTTAAGACTCGGAGGTTCCAACACCGCCCCATTCCACAAGCCCGAAAAGACTCGCGGAGCACCTCTGATAACTTTCCAACCCGTTCATTTTTTTTTTTTCCCGTTTTGCAAATTGGCGAAAGGCGATGTCACATTTACGGTGACCGATTGCGCCTGTGGCTCCTTCGTCGGGAGCGGATGGAAAAAAGGTAATCTCGGCTTGACGGACGGTCCTGGTAGACTAAACGATACGCGAAGACTTATTGGGGACGTTGGAGAAAAATGCGAAGCGCTTTACTCAAAAACTAGCAGAAAATGGGAAAGAGACGCTTCACGTCGTCTGACTGAATCCAAAGTCTGTTTGGGAGAAAAAGAAGCAAATCCAGATAAAACATGAAAGAGCCACACTAAACACAAGTTTCCTTTCCCTTTTCCATAGAAAACACCTGAAGATGTAGACTGAGCCATGCCTGGGTCACATTTCCCTCCGAAATCAAATCATATTTCTGCCTGATAAAGACTACTTTAGGACCATGGTGACATTTAGCATTATTTTAGCATGATTTTCGTGAAAATATACATACATATATATACACACACATATACATGTATAATAATAATAATAATAATAATAATAATATATATATATATATATATATATATATATATATATATATATATATATATATATATATATATATATATATATATATATATATATATATATATATATATATATATATTTATTTATTTTTGGTGTAATGAGAACTGATGGTAGAAAATTTACTTATTTTTATAAATGTCATTTTTATAATTATATCTTATAATGTACTTTATCAATATAGAAATAATACCCAATGTAATTTTACCACAATAAAGTAACATTTTACAAAGTATTTGTTGACATTAAATAACATAACCAGATAACCAAATGTAACGCTCACTGTTAGTTGCACTCACTAAATGTTAACTAATGGGACTCTACTATAATAGTATATAAAATTGAATGGAAAAAAAAAGCTAAAGAATCTAACAAAAATATAATATAAAGTGGGACAGAACGGAGTCTTAATAAACTGCTCGAAAGATTACGACATTTGTTAAAAAAAAAGAATAAAAGGGTGAGAAAATGCTTAGTTTTTGTGTGAAATATGACGGACATGTTCTCTGGACGGTGCATGAGATTCACCTGGATGCCAGGGACTCTTTTTTACAAAGCATTTCTTCAAAAAAAAAAAAAAAAAAAAAAAAAGAGAAGGGGAGAAAGAGGCCATCACAGCAGATTATGAACTCCGTCCAAAGAAGAGACGGTGACTCATCTCCTCCCTGCAAGGTCAAAGATCACCCTTTCAAAAAACAGTCACAGTCCAGAGCTTCATTTCCTATGAGTCAGCCCGTAACAGCTCAGATAAAACGGCAGATGTAGACCGGCCATCCCCGGACGGAGGAGACGGGCCGTGCTCCACTACTGTCCGGCTCTCTCTGTAATACCTGCTCGGGTGTCGGCGAAAGCCTTTGAAGGATCAAAGCCGCCTGGGAGTTTTGATGGCGAAAAGAAAACGCGGGCCTTTTCTGATTCGCTACAACCCTTAATTTCCAAGACCCGAAAATTGCAGGAGCTCAGTGAAGGGGGCCGATTTCAAACAACGCGCATTAGAAACCTCGAGCCCGAGCTGCAGGAAATATAGGACACGCGATAATTATGCGGACGCTGCCCTGCCCGTGCGATCGCCGCGGTTCGGCCCTGTAATTTCACAAGCGTATCCAGGTGTGTTGCGCGCTCTTACCTCATAGGACCAGACGCACTGGACGCCGGCGAATCGGCGCACGCAGCGGCCCACCTCCACGTCCTCGTGGGTGGTGTACATCTCCTGAAGGCACTGGCGGATGTGGGGCACCATCCTGCGCAGCACCTCGCGGCTCATGATCACGCCGGGGCCGCCCATGCAGAAGTTCTCGCCCGGCTCCAGGGCCAGCTTGCCCAGCTCGTCGCGGGCGCCCATGCCCGTCTGGCCGAGGAAGATGGCCTCGCTGCTGTTGAGACTCCTTAGGAAGCTCTCCAGCTTCTCGCTTTTGATGTAGACGTCGTCGTCGGCTCGCATGAACCACTCGAACTGGTCCAGGTAGTGGTCATGCATGTACTTGAGCATCATGAAGGACTTCTTCTGAGGAGGGTACGAGTCGTCCACGTTCTGCAGGGCCACGATGGGGATGGGGATTGTCGTGTCTGAACCCTCGCTGGAAAAAAACTCCACCTTGCCCGGGACGGTCTTGGCCCAGGTACTACACAAAAAAAAAAAAAAAAAAAAAAAGGAAAGGAAAAATACGTGTGAGCACCATAATAATAATAATAATCCCTTATCAATGACCAAAATCATATAACCAGTATTTTAAAATGTTAGTCAATTAGTAATTTTGGATACTGGGCTGCAAGAAAATCGATAAAATGGATTATTATTGATAATTAAAATAATCAACAACGATTCTCGTTATCAATTAGTCAGGTCTGCCCACGGTGCACGTCCAAATTTAGCCAGTCACGTCAAAATACGCCACTGAATAATGCATTTCTACGGACAAAATTAATCTATAATGGTGGAGGAAACGATGTGAGAGAAGTACGTGATTAAACTGCCCAAACCATATGAATTCTTCATTTTAAACTTCATATTAATGGATTAGAGAAATGGCTCGCCCTGTCAGGCGCTTTGACAGACGCCCGTTCATCCCCGGTGCAAAAACGTTTCGTTTAGGGTCACATCCTTATCTCTAACGCGAGCATTTCCATTTTTGCATAAAGGTCCGTCCTGTTTAGTAAATCTTTACTGAAGAAGTGAAAAGATTTCTAAGAAAGAAGTGACTGATTAGTCAATTTGTCTTCCTGAAGCAAATTAGTCTTACATGAGTTAGTTTTAATCGGTCCCTATTGTGTTTATCATTATTTGCTTTTTAATACTATTCGATTCTAATCATGTTGAATAATGTAAAATATGTTTATATTATTTTTTGAAGAGATAAAAGAAGCTCTCTGGTAACAGTAGATGGTTATTTCTAGTGATTTAATTATTGTTATCTATGAAAAAAGGCAGAAAAAAATTGTTTTCATAGCAGACCTGTTTGTTTGAAGTACATTTCACAGAATGTGTATTTGTCCAAAAAAAATGAAAAAGAAACAATTTTCCCCCCTGATTAATCAAGAAAAATAATAATATAAAAATTAATGAAATAAATAAAACAATTTAAAAAAAAAAAAAAAAAAAAAAAAAAAAAAAAAATCAACCAACTAACCAATAATCATTAGTTTCATTAAAATAAATTTGGCATTTTGTGCACAAATTCTCACACAATTATTAAAAGGCATCATCAGACGTACAGAAAAGTTTGTTTTCTGCCGCTGAATAACAATAAAAATATTTTTTTTACATTTTTAAAAATATTTTATTTTAAAATTTTAAGGCACCTTACAAATCACTAATGAACAATAACAACAACAACAACAACAACAATAAAGCAAGTTATTATTTTTTAAACTATAGTTTTTTTATAACTTTATAACAAAAGTTAAGGGGAAAAAATAAGAATTATACATAATGAGTAAAATATCAATATAACAAGACTAATATTTATTGCCGTCTTGCTTTAAAACGCTAACCAAGGACTTTTATTTTGGTGAGAAAAGGTATGGAAGATATTAAAGGTTCTGTTTTGCCGATGACCAAATTTCTAAACAATTGTCACTGCAAGTTTGCAAAGATGGGTGGTTTCCAAATAAATAAGAAAAATAACAATAACAATAATAATAATAAAGGGCCCCAAATATGGCTCAATCATAGAAATTGCATCATACTTCAGGTCAGAAAATACAGAAATCCATAGAAATACGGAACACCTTAACTGTACTGGCATTAGCACTTTAAAACTTCGCAGCAGAAATGATGCAGCAAGTTATTATCAGATTGAAGAAATGAGAGCAGCGTCAAGATGATTCACCACAAACGCGCTGAAGAAAACTAAACGCAGCTCTCCACGCGAGGATAAAATGCCAAACGCTGTCCTGACCCTGTAGGAGGACGCTCACAATTCAGCAGAGCTTCAGGAGACAGACGCACGTGATGCAACACCAGCCTCTGAAACGCGCTCCGCGTCCCGCATGCGAGCTCGTGGAAAAGCTGCTCCGTTTCCCTTCGGATAATACACACTCCGCTCGCCGACGTCTCATTTTAACCAAACCCCGCTTCCTGTTCTCTGCAAACTAAAGGGGAACCCAGAGACGCCGCGTTAACCGATTCAGCCGAGATCCGGCCTTTTGCATCTTGCCCACATGCGCAACCCGAGCTCAAACGAAGGGTGAAGGGCCGTCTTCACGTCTTCAGGCCGCGGCTGCATGCAGCAACGAGAGAGTCGGCCGTCATAAACACTCCTGGCTTTTCCACCAAGGCCAACCCCGGCGAGTCACCCCGAAAAACCTCTCCGGCGAGGAATTACTGCTGATTAAACGGATGACATAAATGCTTGCTTCAGCACATCTCCGTCCTCTTCATCCTTATACAAATCACCATGGTAACCACCACAGGCTCTGCCATAGCACCAAAATACTATTCCTATAATAATAATAATAATAATAATAATAAAGTAAACTGGCATTAGTCAAATGGGCCAATAAATAAGAGAGAAAGACAGTGAAGGCTTCATAGTACTAGATTTAACATTCGGTTATTATGACTTCAGCATAAATAGAAATAAACAAGCATTTCCTGCTATACAAGGTTTCGGTCATCATTCAGTTAATTAGTAAAAAACAGGATTTTAGCACGGTACCCACCATCTCCATCACAAACCATACAATTACTATTACAACTACAATAAAAGCGTGTGCTTGTTGGTTTTTAGACATGTTTTTCGAAGAGCATGCTATAAATTTGGGCTTCATGCTAATAAAAGGTAAAAAAAAACTAAACTAAAAAAGTAATCACTTTCTCTGCCAAAAGTTAGTACGGCAATAAAACATTTTTTTTACCCAAATTAATTTTAAAAGATGATGTCCTTTTCAAATATTGCTACTTTACAAAAGTAAAACCTAGATGACATTTCGGCAGAAACTATGGTTTCCATGGTGATTTCTCAAACTGACAGATATTTTCCCGCACACACCCACAATTGTTTTTTTTCGTCTAAAAAACTAAAACAATTAAATAGCCCCGACTTTCTTTTGTTTACCTTGGTAACCACTTGTTACATAAAAAATATATATATAAAAAAACAACAACAAATATTATCGTTACTACTACTACTACAATGATAACTCTGTGGAAACCCGCACAGTAACTACACTGTAACTCTTACGGTTACCATGGTGATTTTTTTGCGCTTGGACACGTCGAAGTAAAATATCTATCGCCGACTTCAGAGGAAACCCCTTTCTCCACTAAAAGAGTTACTACGACAATAATTTTTGCCCCAAAAATTATTAAGATAAAACCCTTGATGTATTTTGTCTTTACAGAAATAAAAACTATTGTAACTGACATCAAGGCGGAAATTACGGTTTCCATGGTGATTTCTCCTACAAGGACAAATCTTTTGGATAGTAAGGTTACCATGGTGATTTCATGTAATATTTTCCAGCACATGCGCACACAAAAACAACACCGCCAAATTAACTAAAAAGCAGAAATGAAATATCTATCCGACTTCAATTCTACTTTGCCGTAATTTACCGTGATGATTTATACAATTACCATAACTTTCCATAATATCAATTTTACTAAGACAAAAAAAATTTCCCATTTTTTTCCAAAAGATCCTGTGCTCAGTTATTTCGACTTTACAGAAATACCACAAAAAAAAAAAATTACATTTCGGCAGAAACTACGGTTACCATGGTGATTTCTCACAAAAGCGATGACTTGCGAATATTTTCCAGCATTGGCACACACAAAAACTATACCCCAATTTTCCATAATATCAATGTTACTAAGACAATAAAATATTTTTCCCTAGTTATTTCCACTTTACAGAAATAAATTGTAAAAAAAAATCCACATTTTGGTTACCATGGTGATTTCTCGCCCCGCCCCCCCACACATTGTTTGTTTGTTTATTTTACACAAATAACGTACTCCTCTCTAAAAAGTCGATAAAATCTCCACACCGCACTTCACACAGACTTTTCTGTATCCTCGGTGACCACAGTCTACGCCAAAACAAAAAAAAACGCAAATACGAACACAACGACAAATCTGCGGCAGCCCGCGCCGTAATTCGGGCGGAAAGCGCGGTTACCATGGCGATTTCTCGTACGCAGACGCGCTGAATTACCTGTACGCTGCCACGGCGCGGTTGTTGAGGTACTTCTGCGCGGTCATGACGCCCACGAACAGGAAGCTGCTGGACCTGGGCACCGCGGGCTTCTCCGTGACGGGCGTCTGCGCC
The DNA here is from genome assembly GCF_018831695.1 of Puntigrus tetrazona. Taxonomy (NCBI): domain Eukaryota; kingdom Metazoa; phylum Chordata; class Actinopteri; order Cypriniformes; family Cyprinidae; genus Puntigrus; species Puntigrus tetrazona. The sequence continues at coordinate 8,477,636 of NC_056705.1, read as the reverse complement.
CCTCCGTACTCCTTCTTCATCATCATCATCACCCCCGCTCCTCCTCCGCAGCCGCCCGCGCCACCGCCGCTCGCCCGCCGCTTGTGACCCGCTTTCTTCAGCTCGGTGGCCCGGGGCAGGATGAGCCTGGACGCCAGTGTGAACCCGACCACCAGCCCCAGCAGCACGCTGAACCACGACCTGCGGCTTCTGCCTGCCATTTCTGCTCACGCTCACACCTCCGGTTCGCTCGGGGCTTTTATGTCTTCACGCCTTCGTTTTCTTAAACGCCGCCCGCTGCTGCAGTCCCGTCCAGAACGCTGGGTTTGGGTCCGAGCATGGTCACCGCTGATCACCGTTTGCCACCGCTGCTGAGTACGTTGCAGCGCTCCAATCTCCGTAGATCACCAGCCACTGCCATCTAACCGCCGACTATCCGCTCCTCGCGAGCCACGGTCGGCTTCCTCGACGTATCCCCGTCGTCTCGCGCCTGAATCGGTGATAAGTCAGTGGAAATTAACGGTCTGCTGTCTCAAGAAGCGCGGCTGCATCCTCGCTCTCGCGACTATCTCGCCATTGTGAGCGAACGCGAGCGCTTGAAACGCGTCTGCGGCGACGCGGCTGACCGTCGAGGGTTTTTGACACGCCGGAGGCCCCGTAGCTCGTCGCTGATTGGCCGAGCGGAGTGGCTGCGCACAGTTGGCTGATGACGTTTCGCGCACGGAAAAGCGTTGCGTCTTTTTTTTTTCTCCTTCGCGTGAACTGAAACTTATTTTGTAAGATTCACCAGGAAACAGTAGTCGGTTTTATTCATTTGGAAAAAAAAATATTTTTAAATAATTTTAAACATTCGAATTATGCATATTAAATGTCAGTTTGTCAAACCAGAAGCCACTTTCTATTTCCTTTTACGGAATTATAGAAAAACTAGATTTAAGTCTCACAGTAATACGTTTTCGACGAGCCACG
>NC_056705.1:8469188-8471688 GCF_018831695.1 Puntigrus tetrazona | reverse complement strand
GCGCCGCTTAAGCTACCCGGATACACACAAACACTGACTCACTTCCGCGTTCGCGAGCCAGCCAATCGGATTTAAGATGACGTGGAGGCACGAGCAGTTGCTGTACGGGGGCCCGGAAGGGACAAAACAGAACAAAGCGGAAAACCGGGCCTGCTTTTTGACTTCTGCGTAAAAATGTTGACTAGAGAACACGAAGATGTTTTTCGGACGCAAAGTGCGTTTGATGGTTAGCCCAAATAACTGTAGATTTAAAAGTTTTAGAGGCAAGTTACTAAAACAAAGAGCACAAGGAAATGCTAGGAAACTCGTAGGAAAAAAAAAAAAAAAAAAAAAAGTTAGAATAGTAAGATATAGATTAAAAAATAAAATTAGCAAACAAACGTACTATGAGAAGTGTATGTAGTGTGTTTTGTGTGTAAAAAAAAAAAAAAAAAAAAAAAAAGTAAAAAAATTATATAACTATAGTACTATGAACATAAATGAAAAACGCACAATTTGATTAAAATATATTTAAAATAAATATATTATATAAATTGGGTTCCTCACGTTTCTGGAGCTTCACCTGGTCTAAAATAAATTAAAAAATCTGAAAAAAAAAAAACCCCAAAACAATCCTATATCGTATCGTTCATTTCCTGACTGCTTACAAAACATGTAGAAAATAATCAGGCAGAAACGTGCCACGCATTGAGAACACCGAACAGACTAATTAATCATTATGAACGAATATATTTTAATATTTCTAGTCTCTTACGGCGATCACTTGGGTTCACAAAATATTAGAAAACAGCAAATACACCGAAAAATAGTCTTGACCACATTCAGATACGCATAAGAGAGAGAGAAAAAAATTAAAGTCATTGTTAATAAAAAAAAAAACAATCGTTTAATGTACAAAAAAAAACAAGCGCTGTCAAACACAGCGTCAAAAAGCACGAACGAATCCGAAACATCGATAACGGGCGAACACATCTAAGATCCGTTCATATGCATGTCTTCCTGCATGCCGTCGTCGTCGTCGTCTTCCCCGTGTTCTCCCTCCGCTCCCTGCATGTCCTCGTACATGGGCACGGCCTCCTGCATCTCCTCCTGGACCTCCTCCTCTTCCTCCACGTCGGACGCTCCTGAACGAGGTGAACAAAAACACACGCCGGAAGCTTAATCTCTCCGCCCACGAACCCCCGTGTCGCCTCGCACGGTCTGTGATCGCCGAAGAATACGTTTCAAAGCTGTACCTGATCGCGGCTCTCGGCCCGGGATCTGTCCGGACTGCAGGAGTCCCTTCAGCCGCTCCACTTCGGCCAGAGACGTGGCATTAGCGATAGCATTCTACACGAACGACACAAGTGACCCGACGTTATATCAGCACCTCGATACGAGAGAAACTGGCATTTGAGCACAAGAAAACTAATGCTTCCATTCGGCGAGGACGCATTGAAGGGATCAGCAAAGACATTTATAATATTACAAAAGATCTCCATTTTAAAACATCCTGAATAAAAACGCATCACTTTAGCTTCGCGGGAATAAGTTACAATTTAAATGTTTTTACTGTATTTTTTTTAATACAGAAAGCTGCCCCGGAAAGCTCTTAAAACAAAAGATGAAAAATAAATCGAAATATTATCATATATAATGCATTACGTGTATATTATATTAAATATTAACACTATAGAACAAATTTTAGTCTATATTTTATCATTTAAAGAACCTGATGTATGTGTAGAACATATGAACACACACAGGATATATTCTATATTCTAAAATAGATATATTCTAAAAATATATTAAGTAGGACCTAAAGTGTTAGATAAGATAGATATTAGATATATATCTATAACCATACAATGCATCAATGTCTCATAAAATCTCGATACCTGGAGAATAAATTGTCACAATGCTTTACCAGCAATGATTTTAACAGCTTTATGTGATTTAGTTATTTGTTTTAAAAATATTTATTTTACAAAATTATAGCGCAGGACCTGTCGTCACGTCATGAGGCGTCTGATCCTGTGTGGCATGGACTGTTTTTTTTTTTATTATTTTTCTTTATTAAATAAAGGTGTAGGCCTGTTTTCGGTTGTTTCTTTAAATTACACTTTATTTGTTTCGACAAATAAAAATGAAGATGGTTGTTTAAAACATCGCAATATTAAACGATACATTTCTAAACAATATATTGGATTGATATATGCCAGATAAATATATATATATATATATACACTTATATATATGTATATATATATATATATATATATATATATATAGATATATATATATATAATACATATATATATATATATATATATATATACATACACATATATATACATACACATATGTGTGATGTGATGTGTGTGTGTGTGTGTGTGTGTGTGTATGTGTGTGTGTGTGTGTGTGTGTGTGTGTGTGTGTGTATGTGTATATATGTGTGTATATGTGTGTATATATATATATATATATATATATATATATATATATATATATATATATATAT
>NC_056705.1:8461688-8464188 GCF_018831695.1 Puntigrus tetrazona | reverse complement strand
GATCAATCAATCATTTTTAATTATATAGTGCTTTTAACAACATAAGTTGCATGAAAGCACTGTACAGTATAAAGCAGAAGAATACAATGACAGGCATGTATAATGACGAGAGTGACCAATTTCTTATTAAATGCAGAGACGGTCTCTGTAATTCAACGTTAAATCACTAGAAGTTAAGTGTCCCCAATGAAGCCAACCAGAGGCGACAGCGGCAAGGAAACAAAACCCCATCCATACAGAATGGAGAAAAAAAAAACCTTGGGAGAAACCAGACTCAGTTGGGGTCAGTTCTCCTCTGACCGGACGCCCAGCACTTAACCTCCAGTTCAATTTTAAACGCAGCTGTGTGAGATAGTGTAAATGACACTAAGTGTTTATGTGTGTGCATCAGGATCTGGTGATTGGTCCACGGGGCGCATCTAGGTTTTCTGGTCTCTGATGAACATCATCTCTGGGTGCTGATCCGCCATCTAGTCTGGATACAAACTGTGAAACAGAATAAGAAAGAAACAAGACTACTATTCTTTTTACGATGTCACAAGTACATCGTGTTTTAGGAGTAGTGTTCCCGGTTCCAGTGAATCTAATTAATGCAGCTTAAAAATCCTTTAACGGATTTGAATAATAAAAAGTGTGTTGGTGTGTTATGTGTAGGCTAGGTTAAAAAAGATGCGTCTTTAATCTAGATTTAAACTGGCAGAGTGTGTCTGCCTCCCGAACAGAGTTAGGGAGATTGTTCCAGAGTTTAGCTGCTAGATAGGAAAATGGCACCTGCAGTCGATTTTAAAATTCTAGGTTTTATCAAATGGCCAGAGTTTTGAGAACACAGTGGATGTGCAGGACTATAATGTGATAAGAGCTCACTCAAGTATTGAGGAGCTAAACCATTCAGGGCTTTATAGGTAATTAATAAGATTTTTGTTTGATAGGGAGCCAGTGCAGTGTTGTCAGAACCGGGCTAATATGATCATACTTCCTAGTTCTAGTAAGGACTCTGGCTGCTGCGTTTTGGACTAGCTGAAGTTTGTTTATTAAGCGTGCAGAACAACCACCCAATAAAGCATTGCAATAATCTAACCTTGAGGTCATAAACGCATGAATTAATATTTCTGCATTAGATGTTGAAAGCATAGGTCGTAATTTAGATATATTTTTAAGATGGAAAAACGCAGTTTTACAGATGCTAGAAACATAGTTTTCAAAGGAAAGATTGCGGTCAAACAGCACACCTAGGTTCCTCACTGATGATGAAGAATTCATCAAGTGATGGGCTGTGTTCTAGATTATTATATGTGGGGTTTTTAGGTCCAATTATTAGCACCTCTGTTTTTTCAGAATTTAGCATTAGGAAGTTACTCATCATCCAGTTTTTTATATCGACTATGCGTTCTGTTAGATTCTCAATTTGGTGTGTATCACCAGGCCAGAGCTGAGTATCATCAGCATAGCAGTGAAAGCTAACACCATGACTCCTGATAATATCTCCCAGAGGTAACATGTACAGGTTGAAAAGTAACGGTCCTAGCACTGAGCCTTGAGGAACTCCATATTTCACTTTTGAGCGATATGATACCTTCTCTTTTAATGCTACAAACTGATAGCGGTCAGATAGATATGATTTAAACCATGCTAAGGCGCTTCCTCTAATGCCAACATAGTTTTCTAGTCTATCCAAGAGAATGTTGTGATCGATAGTATCGAATGCTGCGCTAAGATCTAATAGCACTAATAAAGAGATAAAACAACGATCAGATGATAGAAGCAGGTCATTAGTAACTCTAATGAGAGCAGTCTCAGTACTATGGTACGGTCTAAAACCTGATTGGAAATCCTCACAGACACCATTTCTTTCTAAAAATGAATATAGTTGTGAGGATACTACTTTTTCTAGTATCTTTGACAGAAAAGGGAGATTTTGGAGGTTTTGGGAACATATCCTAATGACAATGAGGAATTAATAATGGTCAAAATAGGATCTGATGACTTCTGGAAGCAGATCTTTTAATAGTTTAGATGAAAAGATGAACCAATGAGTTTTTTAAAAGCCTGATGATCAGATTGATTTTGAAATATTGCTAGAAGTTATTCTCAGTTTACTTTCAGCAAACAAAAAAACAGGTTCGTCAACACACTTTTGATCATTTCGACATTTAAGAGGCCTTAGAAATTAAATCTAATCTGATATATATGCTTTGTAACGTTAATATCATGTCTCTTTATGAGCAGGTTTATGGTTAAGTCAAAATTAAAATGATCTTTCGTGATCCCAAAGAACTCCAAAGATTCAGAGATGACAAAAGTCTCAATAAAAATGAAACAGTTTTTCATCCGATTCGTCTATGACTGAATGATCTGAACTGCTGTCCGTATTCATTACAGCTTTATACACTTACTACACTAGACTTGTTTTATTTCATCTGAGGAATTTCAAGAGAAACAATCGGAGAATAGGACGACCATCTGAACGATGTAAATGTCTGGTGTATCTGTTCCATCATAA
>NC_056705.1:8449188-8456688 GCF_018831695.1 Puntigrus tetrazona | reverse complement strand
GGGAATCAATCATTCTCATCATGTTTTATTCTGTTAACACTCCTTTGCGTGCCCATCACCGAATCGATGTGCGAGTTTTGAGCTTGTACTTCGAGTTGTGTTAAGAGAAAGTTTGGGCGCTGCAAACGAATAAAAATGTTTTCTGTTGCAACGTCAAACAGTGCAGTACCCTGTGAAGCCTGATTCACAATCAAACGACTCCTATGAGCCAGAACTGATTCAATGAATCAGTCTTAAATTCACGAGTCACGTTACACAGCTCATTAGAGTAATTAAACGGATCTAATTCATCTATTCTGGTCTCATCTGAGACTGGGTCGCAGAGGTATTTAGATCATCTAAAGTAATTTTAATCAAATAAATACAATTATTATCCCGATTCGCGAACAAATGAGGGATTCTACTCAATGAATCAGTGTAATTGTTCACGTCTTGATCACGAGAAAGAGAAAGATTAATTAGATAATTAAACTGATTATCTAAATGTGACCCTTAGACCACAAAACCAGTCTTAAGTCGCTGAGGTGTATTTGTAACAACAGCCAAAAATACAGTGCATGGGTCAAAACTATTGATTTTTCTTCTATGCCAAAAATCTGTGTAAATGATAAGTAAATGATATTAAGTTTAATATTTTGATAATTACCAGCCATGAATATATCAAAACTTACATTTTTATTAGCAATATGCATTGCTGAGAACATTCTGACCACTTTAATGCTGATTTATATTTTGTATATTTATTTTAAGTATATTTTTCGCACCCTCAGATTCAAGATTTTTTATTAAGCAGTTGCACCTCGGCTATCCTAATGAACCACACGCGCGGAGAGCTTATTTATTCATCTTTCTCGTTACGTATAAATCCCAATTTCCCAAAAATTAACACTTGCGACTTGTTTCGCGCGTCACAGATTGATTTTGGTAATTAAGGGCCATTTTACTAAACAGGGTAAATCAGCACGGGCGTGGAAATATCTGCAGAAAATAACAAGAAAGATGTGTTTACACAAACAATGCAATGCACCAATAACTGCAGCCATTTCATTATTTAAGGCGTGTTTCTTTGGGCCGTTGAATAATGGCGCAAACGCCAGTAGTCCGACGAGCGCCAGCGTTGGTACTCGACTGAATAATCTGAAACTCCTACAAGGTCAGGAGCACAAATAACTGTGTCCACGCCTTTTCAGCGCTAATTCGTCTGCTGGCGTGAGCCGGTAGTGAAGCCGTCGGACACGTACCGTTGTTACAGGTGGCGTTCACGATGCAGGTGCGGCTGACCAGGCTGTATCCCTCCTTACACTGCGTGCAGCTGGTTCCAGGACCCTGGCAGCTCAAACAGTGCTCCTCGCACCTGAGAAAACACAGCAGAAACTCGCATCAGCTGCCGTCTGTAACGACTCGAATATCCACATCGAGCGATGACTCCGATGCATCAGCGCCGGTGAACGACAGCAAGGGCCGCTTTACGTTTTTTACGAAGGCAAATTTAAGACATTTTTAATAACAGGTAAAGAAAATGTGCTAGGTCCATGTGGTGTGTAAACGCCTTGCACGGGCAATGCTTCAACGTTTCGAAGTTTGCCTTGTTGTTCAGTGCAAATTTACTCGAGAAGCTGCATTGAAAGTGGAAAAAAATGCTTCACTTAATTTAGCTGAATTTCTCAGAAAACAAGACTTTGTCCGTTCAATCAATAAATGTATGTGCACTGGAAAACATGCACGCATGCAACTTGATTTAACACCTTTTAGGCCTTCATTTGAGACATCTAATACCTTTTTAAGACCCGCTGAAAGTCTGTTTTTAGCATTGGTTACTTTACTAGACTCTTGTTCTAATCAAGAGCGGGATTCAAACTGCGCCATTAAACTGATGCGTTTATGGCAGTGAACTTATTCTAGAGCTTGTTAATTTCATCGCCCATGTTAGCACGTCAGCGCTCTGCATCTACCGGTCCAGGTCATTAGCTCCGGAGCTGAAAGAGGTCAGGCGTCCTGATGTGTATGTGACGGCTCGGAGCTTTCACTCTCCATTAAATGCGTGTCTTATTCACACTTCAGTCCACCGAGTTGATATTGGCGCCGCTTCTGCATCTGACAAACATGACTGTTTACTCATCAACCATATTAACCTAATACGTATATTTAATGAGCAACTAAACATTTCTTGCGATGTCGCAGAGCTGCCATGCTTTGTTTTTGTTCGGATGTGTGCTTTGCAGAGCAGACTCTTGGAAGGGTTGCCATGACCACTTTTTTTAATCGCTTATTTTCTGTGCTCGGGCTAATAAAGCAATGCAGTTTATGGATTTTGGATTCATTATGACCTTGTTCTTATTTGCCGTTTTTTTATAAAATGTACCTTACTGCGATTTGTTGTATTGTGGGTAAATAGTGGCCAAATTGGAGTAAATGATGAAAAAAAAAACATTTTGAGTAAACTGTTCCTTTAATGCGGTATCGCTAATGGTGAAATTTTACAGGTTTATATTATTGACTGAAATTTAGAAAGACATCAGCTCAGCTCACCAAGGCTGCATTTATTTGTTCAAAATATTTAATTTTCCAATTGAACATATATTAATATGTAACTAATTCCTGTGATGCTTGAATTTTCATTATCATTACTCCAGTCTTTAGAAATGTTGCTGCTCAAAAAACATTTATTATTATTATTATTATTATTAATGTTGAAAACAGCGTTTTCAGGATTCTTTGTACAAAAGAACAGCATTTACTTCAAAAAGGAAACCTTTTAAGTATTTTATACATTATAAGTACATTATAAGTATTTTTACTGCCACTTTAATGCTGAAAAAAAACTCCTAATGCTTATATTTTAAAGTTTAAACCGTAGTGTACGCAGTGAATGTCCAAAACAACTTCTTGACCTCATTTTAATGTCGAATATGAATGTCTCCGGGAAAAGATGCACGCCGTTCTCAAAACCAGTTCCAACACATTGCTCATATAAACATATTTCATGCAGGCCCAAGCTATTATGATTTGAAGGGGGCTAATTTATCATAAAACACTGCTCAAGCTCTGATTGACATAAATATGGCAACCTCTAAGGTCATCTATAACGGCCGTGAAACCGTCCTTGACACTGCGTGTGTGACCTCTGCGCTCTTATACAGTATTTACTATATGCACTTTGTCATTTGCTGCTATACGAGTTCAAAGCATGGATTGGTTACCTCAGGGCCACACTATACCTCTGTTTTACGGCTGTCTGATCTATTTGCCTCCAGTGAAGCTCAGCCGGACTCGGAGAAGAACCCGTCTCTACTGCAATCACCATCTGTGACCTTCATAAAAGCCTCTATTTGCTTTAGACAGCATTCATAAAGCAAAAGACTGTTGATTTATAAATCGTGGAGCGCAGAGGCGTATCCTCTCCCGCCCCGCTCTTATGCTGCACATTACGGGAAGCTAAAAACGCTGTGATGGAGCTGTAAATCTCAGCCATACATGAAAGATCTGAGCTGCACCTTCATCTGCTGGTTCTCTCTGGTTTATCTGAAAAAAACGATTGCTTATCGATCATTATACAGATAAAAAATAGCAAGCGCAAACCAAAAAAATGACTTAAAGTTGAGCTTATGTAGACTATATATAATGCGCAAAGTTTCCTGTGAGGGGTAGGTTTAGGGTTGGTGAAGTGCAATCGAAAATACTATTTGTACAGCATAAGAAACGTTATAGAGAGTCCCTGTAAACCGTGAAAAATCAATGTGTGTGTGCCAGAGAGCAATAAAAATGAATTTCAATGCACACATCAAATAATAAAATTTTTGTAATGTATAATAAAACTATATAACATACAAAATATTATACAATGTAGCACACAATTCCGTTACCAAGGCTACAATTCCGCAACTCCAATGAGACTAAGAGGTTGAAAAGCCTTTGATGATATAAAAGTTGAAAACATAGACAAAGGGAATGTGTTAGCTTGGCCGTCTTAGTACTTAAAATTTTAATTGCCAGATTTTTAACTGTGCATTGTACTGCTAGCTTAATGCATTTTTAAAAAATGCATTTATACCCTTTATTTCACCTGCTTATTTTTACCAGAATATTGCATTGAGATGCAAAATCTCTTCTGCCAGGGAGCCACGGCCGAAATGGCAGCGCAAAAGTTTAAAAATAAAATAGGTTACAAATGCACAAAACGGACCACATTTAGCCAGCCCTGCGCTTAAATAAAAAAAAATCACTTACAGCAAGAACGTTTTCTTTCAGAGTGGTATGTGAGAGATTTTAAAAGACATATAAATGGGTAATTTATTTATTAACGCCTTAGAAATAAAGAACACCACGTGCATTTCCTCCCTCTGGACCATCCCGCCAACTTAAATATTAAACACCTTTAAATTTCATACATCTTATTCCTAAGAAAGCTGTTTAATAAAATGCATCAGCATTTGAAAGCATCTAAAATGCACATTCATAACCCAAGAACTAGGGATGCACCGATACCGATACCGGCCTCGATACCACATTTTCTCACATGCATATACAAGATATTATATTATTGTATAATTTGAATAGAATATATAATCATTCAGTTGGCGCATCATTCATAAATTCAATAATAATTGAAACGAGGGCTTGAATACAACATTAGTGCATGGATCAATGGCCTCTAGTGTTTGTAATCTTTGAGTTAACATGGACTAAACATGAGTAGAATTACTCACCTTGATGCTCATTGGAGCCCATGTCTTATTAAAAGGATACTTCACCCAAAAATGAACATTACCCCATATTTTGCCATCCCCGAAGCCGTCCTACGTGTATTTGAGCTAATTTCCAATTTATCCTCTAAGCTCTGTAATGCTGGTGGATAGCGGCCATTATTTTGAAGCTCCGTAAATCGAACAAGTGCTGAGACGTAAAACCAACCTGTACTCCTTCTGGGGGGCTATCACACGTCCTCTGAAGCAGATCGATGGGTTCGCGTGGCAACAATATTTCTGGGTTTTAAAATTATAACGTAAATAACCGATTTCCGGCTTATTGGCTGACGCGTGACTCAACGTCAAACCTCAAACTAGAAATACCGTTGCTACAAAAACCCATCGATCTGCTTCTGAAGACGTGTGATAACTCCCCGAAGGCGTACAGGTTAGTGTTACGTCTCAGCACTCGCGGATGAATCCGATTTACGGAGCTTCAAAATAATGGCCGCTATCCACCAGCATTACAAAGCTTAGGAGAGCCAGGATAACTTTTCTAAAAACTCAGGCTGCGTTGTGAAACAAGAAAGTCATACACGCCTTGGATGGTTTCGGGGTGAGTAAAATAAAGGGTAATCTTCATTTTTTGGTGAGCTGTACCTTTAAGGAGAGCCTAGCTCCCCTGTATTTTGCACCGTGGGTCGGACTCACTTGCGACACATCCTCTGTGTGAATCCCGCCACCTCTCCTCTGTAGTATCCGGGAGCACAGCTTCGCACGCACCTCCACTCCTGCTGCAAGTAGTCCGGGGCACACTGAATGCACTCCTCCAGCCCTGGACCTGAAAACACAAGCACACCGTTAGCTCGGTTCTCCCTGTAATGCATCGAGATCTTCACCTGAGGAGCGTTTGAGACGGTGATGTTAACAGCGCAATGTGATCAATCATCGGTACGAGTGCAGTGAGCTGATAAAGTGTACCATCAGCTGAAGATCACAGAAAGAAGATTTACTATTTGGCCTGAGCAGCTCATCTCTAAGATTAAAGCAGCGTTGCAAGAGACTTTCTCCTATTCTTATAGAGGTGAATAAAAGGCTATTTTATTCAGCAAGGCTGCATTAAATTGATCAAAAGCGACAGCAAGGACATTTACGACGCTAAAAAATATTCCACTTCAAATAAATGCTGTATGCAAATAAATGTGAAGCAGCACAACCGTTTTTAACATTGATGATAATTAGAAATATGCCTTGAGCATCAAATCAGCACATTAGAATGATTTCTGAAGGTTCATAATGATGCTTGAAAATGCAACTTTGATCACAGGAATTAAAAAGATTTTAAAATGTGTTAAAATAGAAAACAGTTATTTGAAATTGTAATAATATTTCACTTTTTACCGCATTTCTCATTAAATAAATGCATTATTGAACAAATGAATTTTTCATGCTTAAAATTAATTAAAAAAAGAGGAATAAATAAAAAGGTAACTATTTAGACATAATCAGAAATATATTCAAAACTAAATTTAAAATAGGTAAATTAAATAAAATAATGAAAAAAAAAAATCTAACTCAAAATTTTACCAAAAACTATTCCAATATATCAATAATACAATTGAATAAAATGAATCTCACTTTTTCCACCCACCAGTTTAGATGAAGTTGCAGTGTCATCTCCACAAATGATGTTTAAGTGTTTGGCAACAAAAAATTCTACACTTTTTCTGCTATTTTAGGTCTTAAAATGTTGCCTATAAAGACGTCTCACCGGGGTTTGAGACTGAGCCCATGCTAATGGAAGTGGAAACAGACACGCGTTCATTCAGGTTAATCTGTCAATTATTTCTCTCGGTCCCACTGTGTCTATAACATCAGCTCTCCACATTTCAGAGAACTTGGAAAGCAAACAACTCAGGGCTTATCAGGCGTCTCTGGTGAGTTGGCGTAATGAAGTAAGTTAATTAAGTTCTATGGCTGAGGAGCAGTAGCGATACAGGACTGGCGGCGGCTCCTCAAAACAACAGAAACGCTTCACCCTCCAGTTTCTTGCTGTGGACTGAGTAGTAAGCAGAGTAAAGAAGATATCCTCGTCTCATTCGCCGGCTTTTGCGTTCCGTTCGTTTCATATTCGGTGAGAAATTACTTAAGTCGGCTCACATCCGTGACGTCCTGTGAGTGTGTGGCACTGATTTCTCAGCTCAAGGTCTGTCTGAAAGTTTCTAGTGATCCTGATGACCTCGATTAGCTCGTTAAGGTGAGTTTGATCAGAGGTGGAGTTACATTTCGCAAGGCATTGAAGGCCAGAGTTGAGAAGCTTTCATGGAAATCATAAAACTGGGACATTATCAATTCATCTGTATTGAGCTTTAAGATACTACACTATCTTGCACGTGACGTTTTATTTTAACATGTCAAAAATACATGAACTAACAGGCTAAATTGTGTCTGAAACAGAAGTTAGTCAGTCCCTAATTGTTTTTTATTAAACTGCTATTTATTTCTGTTCTGAATTTAATGGATGCCTACATTTAAATCGTTTTTCTTTTATGCAAAACGAAATAATTGGTATATGTGCATGATATGTATGAAAAATACCTAACTGTGTACTAGAATAGAACAGAAGACAACAGAATAGAACATGTTCGAATGCAATGGACAGAACAGAATTTAACAGAATAGAATGGGATAGAATGGGAATGGGAATGGGATGGGATGGGATGGGATGGAACTGGAAAGGATGGGATAGAATGAGGTGGAATTGAAATAAATGAAGCGAGATAATACAAGATGGAATAGAATGGATTGGGATGGG
>NC_056705.1:8344188-8444188 GCF_018831695.1 Puntigrus tetrazona | reverse complement strand
TTATTATAAAGCTTTTGTAATTTTTGCTATTTTTAAAAATGACTGCATTGAAGTTATTTTAGTACCGAATGAACTGAATTTAATTGAATTAATTTAATATTATTTAATTTAATATTTTACTGCAAGTCATTTTTTTTAATTATTATCATAGTCTTAGTTAACTACAATAATCCTAGTGTTCCTAGAAAATTCTCGAATTTCCATTTCTCTCTTCAGATAGAATTCCTGTGTTTCCAGGTGCTCTGTGTACCTGCCGGTCTTGAGGCTGCCCAGACTGAAGTGAACACAGTTGAGACAGTGATCGGCGTCCGGCCCGTCGCAGCCCTGATCTCCACACTCAGGATGACACGGACCTGAAAGATAATAATACATTCAGTCGTTTAACGGACGCTTTTACTCAGAGCGACTTTAGAAGCAAGCGCCCCCGGAGTCAACGATAGTCCCAGCATGCAGTGCCAGCTTTATTAGAACAATAAATCTCACGTAGAGGATCATTTCTAGACTAGGAATAATTCATTTTATCACAGATGACAAAGGCGCATTTAAAGCAAAGAAATTATGTTGACATTTTTGTTGAAAGTAATGCATATCTCGTGTATGTTTATGTTTATGTCATTTATTGCCAGGATATTATTAATCTCACACTATCAGCAAGCAACAATTTATATATGATGCATAGTAATATTATCATATCAAAAATATATGCTACTGCCTTAGTACTGGAGCAAAAAAATTATGTTTTTATGAAGTCATATTTGTTTGGCTTGTATTTTTTTGTACATGATTTTTTTTTTTAAACCAATATTGCCCCTCGTCCATGTTTTTCCATATTTAACTGCATTTTTAAAATGAATGTTTATATATATATATATATATATATATATATATATATATATATATATATATAGCTGCTATCATTCAGAAGTTTGGGGTTTTGATTTAGATTTTAATTAAATAAGCATTTTCAGTAAGCAAGGATGCATTAAATTGATCAAAAGTAAAGTTAACTGTTAGAAAACTTTTATATTTATATAAAAGAAATTATGTTTACACAAAAACAATCAAGCAGCACAATGAAAATTACCTTTGCATGACAGGAAATTAAAATAATAAACAAAGAAAATAATAAATAAATACATGTCTATATATATATATATATATATATATATATATATATATATATATATATATATATATATATATATATATATATATATTCAAATTGTAATAATATTTGTTTGTTTTTATTTTTACTGGATTTTTGAATCAAATATATGCAGGCTTGGTGAGCACACGATTAAAAAAAATTTAAAATTCTCCCCAAACTTCTGAACTTGTCTAGGTATTACTGCGAGTACCATTATATTCCTCCTCCTCCTCCTCCTCCTCCTCCTCTTCATGCTCAGGGGCTGGGTTTTTCAGCTCCTTGCCTGCTGTGGGAACCTCCAGCATCCTGGAGCGCGAGTGCTGGGAAGTCTGGGATTGGTAGGGGTGCTCAGCCGTGCCGTGAAGGACCAGCGTCCACTCCTTCAGTTTACCTGACAGAGAACAGAGAGCAGGAGAGCAAGCCATGAGCTCATTTAACAAAAATATAATTCATCACACCCGATGATCGCAAACAACGCCAAATAAGCCAAAAACAAAGAAATCTGTTTGGGTTTGCTTATGAGAATTCACTTTGATTAGGATGCAGATTTAGAAAACACAGCCTATGTAATATGTGAAATGTTTTATTGGTTCGTTCTTTACAAAACATACCGCTAAAAGTAAAAGGTTACTGAGAGCCAAAGTGATTTCCAAAATTTAAAAAAAATTAATTAATGAAATACATTCTATTAAAAACTACACAAAATAAAATTAAATGATATATGAAAAAATAAGATAAGATACTATTAAAATACTTTTGAATTAAATTAAAAGTGTATTAAAATAAAAATAGAAATGAAAGATAAAATGAGCAAAATATAATGAGCAAAAATATAAAAAAAAATATTATAATAATAAAATAATAATAATAATAAAAAATAATATTATTATAGAAATATAAAAATATAATACTAATAAAAATACTAATCTATATATCTATATCCATATATATCCATATATATATATATATATATATATATATATATATATATATATATATATATATATATATATATATATATCTCCATATATATATATCCATATATATATATATCATATATCATATATATATATATCATATATCCATATATATATATTCATATATCCATATATATATATATCCATATATCCATATATATATATATATATATATATATATATATATATTCATATATATATATATATATATGTCCATATATATATATATATATCCATATATATATATATATATTCATATATATATATATATATCCATATATATATATATATATATCCATATATATATATATATATATATATATATATATATATATATATATATATATATATATATCCATATATATCCCATATATCCATATATATATATCCATATATATATATATATATCCATATATTCATATATATATATCCATATATATATATATCCATATATCCATATATATATATCATATATATATATATATATATATATATATATATATATATATATATATATATATATATATATATATATATATATATATATATATATATATATATATCCATATATCCATATATATCCATATATATATATATATATATATATATCCATATATATATATATATATATATATCCATATATATATATATATATATATGATATATATATATATATATGGATATATATATATGGATATATATGGATATATGGATATATATGGATATATATATATATATATATATATATGAATATATATATATGGATATGGATATATATATATATATGGATATATATATATGGATATATGAATATATATATATATATATTCATATATACCTGATAGAGAACAGAGAGCAGGAGAGGATATAGCCATGAGCTCATTTAACAAAAATATAATTCATCACACCCGATGATCATAAACATATATATAAATATATAAGCCAATAATATAAAGAAATCTGTTTGGGTTTATATATAGAATTCATATATTGATTAGGATGCAGATTTATATAAAACACATATATATATATATATATATATGAAATCCATTTTATTGGTTCATATATATTTACAAAACATACCGCTATAAAGTAAAAGGTTACTGAGATATATAATAGTGATTTCCAAAATTATAATAAATAATTAATGAAATACATTCTATTAAAAACTACACAAAATAAAATTAAATGATATATGAAAAATAAGATAAGATACTATTATATAAAATACTTTTGAATTAAATTAAAAGTGTATATATATAAATATATAAAAATAGAAATGAAAGATAAAATATAGCAAAATATAATGATAAATATATATATAAAAATATATATATAAGATATATATATAATATATATATATATATATATATATATATATATATATATATATATATATATATATATATATCCATATATATATATATCCATATATATATATATATATATATATATATATATATATATATATATATATATATATATATATATATATATATATATATATATATATATATATATATATATATATATATATATATATATATATATATATATATATATATATATATATATATATATCCATATATATATATATATATCCATATATATATATATATATCCATATATATATATATATATCCATATATATATATATATATATATATATATATATATATATATATATATATATATATATATATATATATATATATATATATATATATATATATATTTTTTTTTCTAAAATAAAATAGAATTAAATTAAAAATAATAAAATGAAAAAAATTAAAGCGTAATAAATTAATCATTAAAAGGAAATATTAAAAAAACATATTAGCAAAAAAGCAGGTATGTAAACGATACAAGAATTAGGCTCCAAATTTGGGAATAGAGTCAGGAGATTTGGGATGAGGCTGTGTTTGGACTGGCTTCACAGCACACTGGTTTTAGGTTGTCTGACGCTCACCCAACACCTCAGGGTTACGCAGCTGAGACGGCGAGTCTGAAACCTCCAGCGTCCACGTGCCCTCCGCTCTCTCACCCCAGCAGTGAACCGTCATGAACTCCCAGTTCCTGAAGCCCTCGTTGGAGTTATCAAACAGTCTGCAAGAAAGAGGGAACGGAGCTCAGCGTTTCAGAGTGTAAGGAAAATATACACTGCGGCGAAGATCCCTCAGAAAGATCTGAATAATGGATGAAATAAACTAAAGTGCAAACAAAAGAGTGAAACTTTAGCAGCAAACTAAAGTGATATTCAATAAGGAATAAAATGAGAAAGACGCAAACAACAGAGCCATATGTACGTAACTCATATTTACATATGCATTACAAAATGCTCATTTTCCTAAGGACTCTGATGCAAATAGACTTGAACCTTTACAACAAACTACACCAAATCATTGTGTATAAACAATAAAAGAGTAATAACAAATAATTACATGCATAGTATGTAATTATAATAATTGCATAACAGTTTCCACTTGAGATTATTTCTGTATCCCCCGTTTTCACAGACAAGGCTTGAGCCTAGTCCTAAACTAAAAGAACCTGCCACTGACGGATCTTAAAACATGTCCATGCCTTTATTATGCCAGTAAAAAAATAAAAATTCCTTAAAATGCCCTAATTGAATTCTGGCTTAATACTGATGTAGACGGAGCCCTGTCTGTGGGCTAACCGTGACTATATAGTCAATATAACGTTATAATATAATGTTAAAGTTCCACTCTCTCTTGAACCCGCATACAACAGTTAGCAAAGATAGAAATTATGGTTAATGAAGCTTCAAATATGGATATTATGCTCACGGAGGCACATCAATTCCCTTAAAGAAGCCTTTAATAATCCCCCAGAATTTCATGATGGATTTAAGCACTTTATTTTGCTTCAGAATCTCCATTCACTGCCATTATAACACTTGGACATTTCTGGTAAGACTTTTCTTTAGTTCATTAGTAACCAAGCATGAACAATACTTGTTCACGTGAACAATAACGTTAATTTCATCATTAACTAATGCATTATTAACATCACAAGTTGTATGTTATTAGTTGATTTGATTTCTCTTTGTAGTGATACAAGCTGTTTTAAACGTCTCGTTTTAACCCACCCCCCAATTCTCTACATCACAGTGTTTATTTTCATAACACTCTCCAAGTGTTTTTAAGCAAAGAAAGTAGGCGGAGCTATTTTTCTCTCTGTAGCGTTGCTGCGGGCGCCATGTTCTGGAGACGCTGCATTTCATTGTGAAAGTCAAACTGCTTTCTTTGTGCTTTGAAATCAGCGATTAAGCTGTATTTACAACACTGTTCCACAACAGTTCAACACGTTAAAGCCCATTTACAGGAGACTAGTCTATACTGGCTGTGCACAGAGACTATAAAGTGAGGCAATTCTACCTCTGCAAGGACAGTCTGGAGCTTCTGACTCACAACCTTTAAGTAGGTTACGTTTTCTTATTGAAAGAATTTAATTTGCCATTCAAACACGAGTTTTGAGCAGTGCAGGGTGGGGCTTGTTGTTTGTCGTTTCTCCGATCACAAATGCAGACATAAAACGTGGCATTAGGTCTGGCAGGTCAAGATAGTCAAGCTTGCTTCAGCTGATACCCATCTACCTATAGGAACACGACAGCTATCTAAGCATCCATATATATGGTCCTTCAGTATTATCAGCGGTTTTCGGGATTGCTCAATAGCCAATTACCCTCCTCCACCCCCAACTCCTCCTCCGTCAGTCAGGATTCAGTCTAAACGTGCACTAAAATGATTGAACTTTAACAATATCTGCAGTGCATTCGTTTGCTCTGTTATGTTCTCTTCACCCCGGGAAATAACCGGCCAATCAGAGCACACCTCGCTTTTTTAAAACAATTAGCTTTGTAAAAATCGATCTGTTTCTGGAAGGCGGGGTTTAGAGGAGAATCGACCAATCAATCAATCAATCATTTTTATTTATATAGAGCTTTTAACAACACCGGTTGTATCAAAGTACACAATCAATAATGTACAGTATGTGCAAAATATTGTGTTTTTTGCACCTTAGACCGCATTGCAATACAAAATCATAATTTTTAGCATCATATGACCCCTTGAATGCATGAACAATGAACAAAAAAAACACGAACAATGTATTTTTATGAACTAACATTAACGAAAATTGTAATAAAACATTTTTCATTCTGCGTTCACGTTAGCTACTACATTAACTAATGTTAACAAATGACAAATCTTATTGTAAAGCGTCACTTCAGTTGTAGATATAACTCCAATTGCATTCATCTGAAAGAAGACAGGTCATATACACCTTGAGGGTGAGGGAAATTTTCTTTGTTAAAGTTAGCCTGAGTTACGTCTTCCGAAAAGCGCTTAGGAGTCGCAGAGCATTTAAGAGGCATTAACAGAACCAAACCAGTCATCTGCGACTCTTATTGCTATTTACGAGCAGCGTGAACTCTCTCCAAGCGTCAGGCATCAGCAAAAATGCAGACTTGGATGGCGTTTGGAGCATGACCTCCATCCGCGCAACGAGGCTAAATGCGCTAAATGCTAAACGCGAGCGCCTTAGAAGCATGCGTGCCGCATAAATGAGCTGAAGGGAGGTCCCGACCACAGCGGCCCTCTTCATAATTCAAGGCAAATGTTTTTCCTGGCATCGTGAGGATGACTCTACATCGGGGTGAGAGAGCATTGCGACCGGTGGCCGTTAATAAATGCTCTCCGAACGCGGGAAGCCCCATTAGGCTGTCATGTCTGTTATCAGAAAAGCAGACGCACGGTGGGAGATGTTTGTGCAGGGGCGGATTCTGACAGCTCTTCCATCTAACCGTGCGGTAAATAAGACGGGGAACGTCAAAACAATAAGCTTTCTGTGGAGACGTGAGAATGGAGGGACGTTCACGTAGACAGACGAGACTGACGAACATTGTTACAGACAGAAAAGATGGCTGAGGCATTTAGGTACGGCCAAACATTTTCGGCATTTGATGTTTGAAAAGACACGGTTTCATTCAGTAGTTCAATAGACACCCTGTAAACTATGAACGAAACTATGACTTTTTTAATAAATTAATTAAAATGCTGTGTATCGAAAGTATTCCGAACTTTTTTTTCCCCCAGATTTTATTTTGCAGACTTATGTCAAAATTTATTATTTTATATATTTTATTTTATTTACCCATTTAAAAATGACATTCCTTCTCCCCAATAAAATATGAGTAATATCCTAAGGAGCAAAGAAAAAAAAAACATAATTTAAAAAATTTTTTTGTTTTTATTTTGATGCCTTTTACAAGTAGTGTACAATTATAATTATATAATTATATTTGATTTTAGTGGCATTTAGTGGCAAATTTCCTAAATAGGAGCTGTTTGACTACAAAAAGAAAAACTACTATATATATATATATATATATATATATATATATATATATATATTATTTAATATAATATATTAATTATTTAATATATATATTAATATATATATATATATATATATATTATATATTATTTTATTTTATAATTTTTTAAAAATTAACTTTATTTTAATTTTACGACGTTTACAGGAACATATAAATTTTATGATGTAACATATACATAGATATTTTTTCCATAAATGTCAGAGGGGCCATAAATATTATTTAAAATAATAATATAATAAAAAAATGCAAATACAATTTAGACAATTTATTCATTTATGAATTTTTTTATGCTGTAGTCAAAAATACCGCATATATTCTAGTGGTGCCGTTTTTAGTAAAACTACATAAGATTTAGTAATAATGAATAAAAACAATTATTCAGACGCATTTATTATTGGCTGTTGCCTTATACTACTATCCTATAAGTTATTTTAAATATATTTAATCTTATTGATAGCATTGTGTATGATACTCATCTCTGGTGCTGTGTATGATCTGGGTGCTGAAGCAGAAGCAGCGGAGAGTTTTATTCATGAGGGTTATGAGAACGACGCTCGGGATCTCTCAGCGCTCATAACCGCGCGGGATAAACCGCTGAGAGAATACTAAACCGCGCTGAAGCCGAGAGGAGAGAGATTTTGGAAAGAGCGGCGCGTCAGGACCAACAGAGAGGATATCAAACCGCTGCGTGATCGACAGCAAGAAGCTTCCGGTCTGACAGGAAGCAGAGCAGCCAGATCAGACCCCCGTCAGCTCCTCGGACCCCTGCAGAATACACTACAGTAAGAGCGGCGCATTACCGCGCCAGTGTGCATGCGTTAGCACGAGGAACTTTAAGTTCGGGTAACCTGAAAGTACGGAAGAGACTCAAAACACAAACTTTGATCTGTTTTGCGGCACAGAAATCCTCACACAGCTCAAGGGGAACACATCTGTCGAGCTCTAAAAAGGTTAAAAGAACAATAAAAGGCAACCCGAGCGTGATATTGCACAATCATTATATCAACATTTATTCTTTGGGGGGTTATTTGACATCCGATTATTCAATTTATGTACCTGAATACTTAAAAACGTGTTTAATTTGCATATTGCTTAGTTTATTTGTATCTTTTTTTATTACTTTTTAATTTATCTATCCACCCATCTTTTCTATTCCACTCTAATTACTCTCTTTAATGTACTTTTATTTATTGCATTGTTTTTATATAGCCATATTATATTATATTTTTATATATTAAAAACACTTAATTAAAAATAACATTTTAATATATTTTTTTAAGAAATAGTTCAGCCAAAAATGAATGGGGTTTGGGATTTTGGGATTCTGTTTCGTCTTCTCATGCTTCCCTCGACCTCATGTCTCTTCGCCATTGGTTCCCTTGTTCTTGATTGGTTCTGATTGGTTGTCCTAGTCGTTGTGTCAAATCGTGTTAAAATTTGGGTCATTTTGGTAAGCACTGGGTTATTTTAACCCGTCCAGTTGGGTTAAATGTTTGACCCAGCATGCTGGGTTGATTTAATTAACTCAAATATGGATTGAATATTACTATATCTGGCTTAAAAAGGAAGAAAAAAGAAATTAATAGAGACAACTAACATTAATAAGTGAAAACACCCATGGGCAAAAATAGAAGACAAATTGAATTATGCAGCATAGTTTTCAACTTTACATGCATTTAACTCTTATGAATTACTGTATTAAAAGGTTCCCTGTTGATCTTTTTAACAGAAACAGTCAGACTGCTGAGTTTTGAGAAATATTTCAAAATGCAGATTAATTACAAGCAGTATTATCACAAATGAAGTCAGTTCATGTTAAGCAATTTAGGAAATTCAATTGGAGCATTTCACTGACTGACATCTCGTCTGTATGTCACGTTGCATGAAATAAAATAATTTACGGTACAACGAAAGACTCGGGGAAATGAACACGAACCTTATTTTCGCCTTGAGAAGTCTGCAGCGTTGAGGACTCGAGCTGGGTTACACAAAAACTATCCAGCAGTGGAAAAATAACCCAACAGAACGACCCAACAGCCATAACCAAGCAGCTGGATAAAGAAAATAAGGTTCGTTCGTGTCACATGATCCTCATTGTTTTGCAAAAGCAGCCGTGCTTCATAGTTGTTTTGTGGTGTATTAATGTTGCGAGTGTAGTCAAATCAGTTTAAGCCAAGTCTAGTCTTTGCCCGTTTGGATTTCAATTATTGTTCATCACTAACCGCCTTCAACCGGATTCAACCAAACCTGCTTGAACGTCTTCGTTCCGCCGGACTCAAATGTAGACATCCTGAAGAACGTTTGCAACCCCGCCGTTTTGGTCAACATTGACTTCCAAAGAAGTGCTGGAAACGTTTTTTTAGCTTCTTTTTGAGAAGAGACCGGGAGATTCTTGGTAAAGCGGGACTTCGTTTTATTTCGTGGCTGCAAGAAGTCTTTAAGAAGATCGCCGAGCAATCTCCAAGAAAACAAAATCGAATTAAAACCTAGCACGGCGAAGTTTGTACGTTTCAAGGGGGAGGAGCTCATAGAGGCGGAGACCATTAAAACAAAAGCATGCAAATGCAGAACAGGACTTTAGTCCAGAACAGGAACTTTCCAGATCCGTGATCTATTTAGCGTCCAAGTGTCATTCAAATGCATAGGTACAAGAGATTAGCGTCTCAGGGCTTGGACTTCCTGCGCTTCTATTGTAAAATACACTTTCAGATTGTAAGATGCGTTTAAAACACTAGTTTAAAGTTTAAAACACTACGGAAGTCAATACTGACCAAAACAGCAGGGTTACGAACTGCTTGAGTGTGAGTAAATGATGACAGAATTTTCTTTTTTGGGTGAACTATGCCTTCAATTAATAATAAATTATATGCTGTGAGGTGCATACAGCATCTACAATATTTTCTTCAATGCATTTCTCTGAAGAGCTTTTGTAAAATTCATACGAGCAGATATGGGTTTAAAGAAACCCCTCTATTGCGACGAGCTGACCTTTTATTATTTCCACTATCCAGACAATAGGAAGCCGAAACGGTGAAGCCGTAAAGCTCACCTCTGAGCCAGCAGCTGCGAGCGCGTCCCGGAGGGCGACACGAGGCTGATGTCCAGGTCTCCTCGGCGCGGGTGGACGATGAGGACGCGCACCACCACGTGCTCCACGAACACCACCCGCTGATCCGGCTGATCGCTGCAGCCGCTGCTCGAGATGCTGGCGTTCAGCTTCTGATCCGCTCGGATGTACCTGCGGGAGGATCCAAGGGGGTCAGCGGAGAACGGGTGCGGGCGACAAACCACCCAACAAACACATTAAAAGCCCGTTTTGTGACGGTGTGGTTCACAAGCAGGTGAAAAACGCCATAAAAAAGCCTTCGGAAACATGTTTTACATGACGACAGATGGTAATGCTTTTTAAAAGGGAAGCGTGAAATAAAGCGAGGGGTCACATATACGGTCAAAAAAGAAAAATAGCAGCGTAAACCAGGGTTATTATAGCTAAAATAAATAACCAAAAAAAATACTTTTATTTCAGTGCAACTGCGGTTATTTTGGAATTACTAAAAACATGATTTTTGAGATTAGTTATTTATTTTTATCTCAAAAGTAAAATGAAATCAAAATGCAAATGAAAAATGTAAAATATTATATAAAGACTTAACTGTATAGGATATAAAATATTATATAAAAATATATTAGTATTATATTTAAGGTTAAATATAAAATATATTATTAAAAAAACCTAAATTATAATTAATTGATTGTTATTGATTGAAAACTAGTCCTTAAAGTCAATTGACAACGTTTTTTGTGAGAATCAAGCTGAAATATATATTTATTGAACTCCATGTGACCTCCATTATAGCTATAACTGATATCTTCGTGCTATGTTTTTGTCCTTTTATGCAATGACCGTCAGCATCCGAGTTCAAAGTATGAAAAAGAGAGGATCAGAATATGATTTAATGGTACGAGGGTGAGTAAAAGATAAATTTGCATGACACATGTGACAGAAACACCGGCTGTTTTCTGTGACCGCTTGCCCGAAAGGAAAATCTCCCCGCTTTTTCCCGACCGTCCTCGAGCACAACTGGAGCACGGGGAGTCGCATTGTGAAACAACAGAGACAAACTGCCTCTTAACAAGATAAATGGCTGAACTTTAGGCGAGCAGTGTGTTCTGAGGACAAGTGGTCTTCTGAGAAAGTCCTGCCTCCTTTGGGTCACTGTCAAAGACTTCATTTACTTCCCTTACTGTAACAAACAAAATCCCTGCTGCAGTCAAAAGCCATCGTATTTTCATAAGGATCCATTTTAATCTGCTAAACCAGACTTCGCATATTGGAGATGGTAATTAAAGATTAATACCTAAAACTTTTTAAAAAGGTCTGAGCAACTGAATTACTTTTCCCACCATCCGTAAATAAACAAATAAATAATAGGACAAGAAAAATATTTGAAGAATTCTAATATATAAATTCGGTTTATGTATTACATTTATTACATAATTTTAATTTACATATCACAATATATAAATAATTGTATATGTTAGATTTTTTAAATATAAGTTTATGCTTTTTATATATTTAACAAAAATTAAATAAACACACAGTGTATTATTTTATACAATAAATATACAATTTATATATTTAAATACATTTTTATTTAATAGTTGTAAGCATATTATGTATGTGTTTTATTTCATAAAAATTAGAATATATATATATATATATATATATATATATATATATATATATATATATATAAAAATATATATAATATATAATATATATATATATATAAATAAAATATATATATATATATATATAATAAATATATATATAATATATATATATATATATAAATAAATATATAATATATATATATATATATATATATATATATATATATATATATATATATATATATATATATATATATGATATTATATATGGTTTAAATACATAGTTGCTATTCTTAATAATAAAAAATTACACAAAATTAGAAAAACAGCACTACTTGTTTACAAAGCGACAGGTTTCTATGAGTAAACTACGCTTTCCATAATCCTTTGTACAGCTAGGGCATTTATCACACCCCAACAGGGACTGTTAAGATAAAAAAAGGCACTAAAGAAAGCATTAAACTGCCCGACCTGTTCATTTTATTTCAACACAAATAATTTAAATCACATCGTAAGCATCAGAGTGTCTGTCTGACACATAACCTTGGCATTAATAGTGTGAAAAATAATAAACCGAGCGCGCATTGTCATATTTACTCTTCCACAATGCCGTTTCGAGGCTCATTAAGCCGCGGGATCATCTATTCGGTCAATCCGGAAGCTTGTTCTGGATATTAAAGACTTTCTTCCTCGCGAGCGACAGCGTTTCAACGGCTTTATAATGGCATCTGCGGCAGTTTATGGCTGCGCTGATAAACAACCGCGCACAGATGGCAACAAAATTAGTCACTTGAGGTCTGAGCCATTATTTAGCACACGTTCAAAAGCAGCTTCGCACAGAAATACACTCGCTGGAGATCGGTCTTGAGACTGACATTCGACAGAAAACGAGCTAAAACCGAAGGCTGCACCTTTTCAGGTTAAACACGACAGCTTGGTGTGAAACGGCATCCACAAGACGCACGTTTCCTTGGGTTTAAATGATAAATAAAAATAAATTAGCTATTTATTTAATGATTTAAAAAAAAACCTTTTATATTAATATATAAATAATATTAAATTATTCTAGAAAATTATTTAATGTATAATTATTATATATTAAAATAATAATAATAATAATAAAATGCGTAATCACTTATTTTAAACAAATGTTAGATTGCTACAAACAATGAAACAGTTAAGTATTAAGTATTTATGCATTAATAAGTGCTAAATATATTTGTGACAAATATAAACATTTTTTTCTGAATGCAAATATAAATATTTGCATTTGAAAAAAAATAGAAAAGTTGCCTTGGCAACTAACAGAAATAAAATAAGCTTAAGAAAAATCACTTAATTTAAATATATTATAAGAAAAGAAATTATAAAAGGAACAAAAAGTCTTACAAATTTACTTTATATTATTTAATAAAATAATAAATAATCATTACAAAGCATTTTCGGTCCAGAATTAAAATTTCGGTGCATCCATAAAACACTGGATATTTACAACATATATTTAGCTTGTACTTTACATATACATAATGTGCGTTTATCTACACACACACACACACACACACTTTTAACAACTTTGTTTATTACCTTTTTTTTGCCAAATGAGTCTTTAAAGCTACTATCCCCGTCACACTTCGCACTGATCGCTTCGACAGAAAAGTGCAAACAATGCATACTCATCAAGCACAGCACAACTGTTTATAGCATTCGGCCGTTACGTTTTTCACTCCATAGAGCCAAAGGAATGAGACTGTGAATCAATAGATGGCAGCCAAGCTAATGAGACTGGAAGCGCGGGCTAACTCTCTCTCAATAGCCATCCGAGCGAGACACGCTATAAATAAAACCCAATCTATGATCGATATCAGTAGTTGAGCGCACACACACACACACACACACACACACACACACACACACACACACACACACACACACACACAGTCACAGACACACAGTCACAGACACACACACACACACACACACACACACACACACACACACACACACACACACACACACACACACACACACACACACACAGACACAGACACACACACACACAGACACACACACACACACACACACACACACACAGACACACACACACACACACACACACACACACACACACACACACACACACACACACACACACACACACACACACACACACACACACACACACACACAGACACACACACACACACACACACACACACACACACACACACACACACACACACACACACACACACACACACACACACACACACACACACACACACACAAACACACACACACACAGAGACACACACACACACACACACACACACACACACACACACAGACACACACACACACACACACACACACAGACACACACACACACACACACACACAGACACACACACACACACACACAGAGACACACACACAGACACACACAGACACACACAGACACACACAGACACACACACACTTTCTTTAAACCATTTCTTTAAACCATTTAAACCATGCTGTAATTGTTAGCTAAAAGTAATTTTTTTTTGCATTTTTTTGTTAATTTAAATAAATCTGGAATATAAAATTAAGTAGAAAGAACTTTAAGCAATTTAAGAAAATTAGTTTAGCTAACAAATAGTTTAGCGTTAAAATAAGTATGACTGAATTAACTGAAACAAAACCAGTTATTCTTAACAAAATGACAATCATTTTCTATTAAAAGTATATCAAATGTTATGTTATGTTTTAATTGTACCAAACTGCAACTATATTCGAGTCTAAATAAATCTGGAATATGTAAATATTAGCTAAAAACCTGATGGAAATTATAAAT
This sequence comes from Puntigrus tetrazona, assembly GCF_018831695.1. Taxonomy (NCBI): domain Eukaryota; kingdom Metazoa; phylum Chordata; class Actinopteri; order Cypriniformes; family Cyprinidae; genus Puntigrus; species Puntigrus tetrazona. The sequence continues at coordinate 8,429,135 of NC_056705.1, read as the reverse complement.
GTTGCCGACGACTGACTAAAATATACATTTATGGAAAAGTCTTAAAATATATAAATATATAAGCACATAACGTTATTAAAACAATGTAAATATATATTAAACTAACAATAAACCTATTGACTTTTACTATTTATTCGAGGTGATTTTGGAGGGTTTTTTTCTTTTTTTTTGTATTACTGTATATGCACGCATTTAAACTTTGTGTAAGTTATTTGTCGTTTAATATCAGGCTTACGGGATTGTGCATTTTTCATTTCTTTTGTCAATAAATGAAACACTAACATTATTAAACCCGGGCATTCAAACTAACAATAAAAGGTACACGAGGTGAAGAGTGAGTATATGGGATTTAAACTTTGTGTAAGTTAAAAGTTTAACATCAGGTTTAAGGGACTCTCATGTGCCAGCTCTTTAAAAGCAAAGCATAAGAGGTTAAACTCTAATGACCCCACCGTCACAGCACTAATGTGATTAAATACTGTGATAGTTTTGTTTTTAATGCTGTAAATGTGAATGATAACCACAGCTGATCACATCGCTGCCAGGAGGCTCTCAATGTAGCGTACAGGTCGCGTAAATAACATTTAAAGAGATGTGTGCTGCTTTTTTTGAGGTTTAGATTTCGAGGTGACCTTTAGGGTTAACAGGAGAGTACACACTGCACGACGTCGGACGCTTCCTCCGAATCTGGAGAGGTAAGAAAACATCTGCTGAGCATCCGAGCGCTTACGCACATGACAGCGATTGCGTTCGTGAAATGCATGCTTGAGTTTTACTGGCTGCCATCTGACAGAATCATCTCGGCTCTCTTAAACTTCAGCACGCTCACTATTTAGAAATCTGCGTTAGACTTCAAAAGGTTGAATCTCTGTGCATTTTCAAAGCAACGGGATCTACAGAACTGTTTTTTTTTTATGTCACCCGGTCATCTTGGTCTAACCCGAATATCTGCGCCCCGGACTATTCACTAAGATTTATTCCGGTTATACAGCCTGTTTTTAAAGGAGCAGTCCGTCTGAATGTATTCATTTTTTTTGGCCGAAATGCTCTAAATTCAAAAAGTAAGACTTCTTGAAGGAAGTTCATGCAAACATGAAAACGATCTGAAAGTTTAGTCACCCTCAAGACATTCAAGATATAGATGAGTTTCTTTCTTAATAAGAAGATCTGGAGATATTACATCAACGGATGCTCTGTGGTGAATGGGTGCCGTCGGAATGAATGTGGATGGGTGCCGTCGGAATGAGTGTGGATGGGTGCCGTCAGAATGAGTGTGGATGGGTGCCGTCGGAATGAGTGTGGATGGGTGCCGTCGGAATGAGTGTGGATGGGTGAGAGTGTGGATGGGTGCCGTCAGAATGAGTGTGGATGGGTGCCGTCGGAATGAGTGTGGATGGGTGCCGTCAGAATGAGTGAGAATGGGTGCCGTCAGGATGAGTGTGGATGGGTGCCGTCAGAATGAGTGTGGATGGGTGCCGTCAGAATGAGTGTGGATGGGTGCCGTCAGAATGAGTGTGGATGGGTGCCGTCAGGATGAGTGTGGATGGGTGCCGTCAGAATGAGTGAGAATGGGTGCCGTCAGAATGAGTGAGGATGGGTGCCGTCAGGATGAGTGCGGATGGGTGCCGTCGGAATGAGTGCGGATGGGTGCCGTCAGTATGAGTGAGAATGGGTGCCGTCAGAATGAGTGTGGATGGGTGCCTTCGGAATGATGATTAAAAAAGATGATAAGTCCTTCAGTTAATATCTTGTGAAGAGAAAAGGTGTTTTTTTTAATGAACAAATCCATCAAGACATTTTTAACTTTAAACAGCCGATTCTGGCCAAAATCGGTCCATTATCCACAATAACAAAGCGATTTTGTCCGAATGAGGAGAGAAACGTGCCCAGATCAAGCTCCATTCACAAGCAAAGACAACCCAAAAGTTTTAAACAAACATGCGGGCGGATTTTGAATTGACATAAAACGGACGTTTTCGCTGGATTGTAGACTTATTTGAAAGATGGTTTAAAATTGAAAATGCTTTAAATGACGGAAACCGTTTCGTGCAAAGTGCAGCGTTTCTCTTCACAAGTCATTGGCTGATGGACTGGAGTGTGGCGAATTGCTGTGATGTTTTTATCATCCTTTTTTAATCATCATTCCGACGGCACCCATTCACTTCCCATGAAAAAATAAATAAATAAAAATACTCATCCATATATTGGATGGTGTAATAACGAGTACTTTTTCAGCATATTAGCATTATTCTTATATCGTACAAAACAGCACCAATGGGCAATAAATAATGTTGACACTTTGTAAAAAATGGAAAGTCCATGTTGTTTATAACTTCCTCAAGCATTAGAATGAGTAAAACAACATACATTATATATACACATATACATACATTATATACATACATTATATACATATATATATATATATATATATATATATATATATATATATATATATATATATATATATACACAGCGATCCAGATTCAATCCAAAGCTTTCAGCTATAAGCCAGAACACTTCGAGCACCAACCAGCACATAAAAAAAACAACTACCTGTCCTACCCGGGGCAAAAATGTCAACATTTTTGGCATGTCTCTAAAGAGTTTATTGAGAGATGCGCTGACAGGTCTTTAATCCCATCAGCCGGCTCAGACACGAGGCCCAGAGACGATCAATAGCTGCTGCTTCGTTTTGATGATCGATTTCTTTCAACGCACATTGCAAATTGCGTGGACTTGGATACAGACGAAGAGAAATCAAGCCACGTGGCGTCCTTGATAGAGGACAGATGATGTCATCGACACGATGCATTAACGGCATAAATCAAAATGCGAATATGCCTCGGTTAATGCATCCGCGTTTGGGTTTTAAGCGTAGACTGTGTTTCAAAGTAAATGCAGCATTACATCGAACTAGATTTCATTAAAATGCATTACATATAATTTTTTAAATATTTAAAATGAGGCAAAAATGTTATTATTATTATTATATTAGAAATAAATATATAATATTATAATATAAATATTATAATATAAATAAATATATTGTTTTTTAGCAATGAAGCATTAAATTAATCAAAAAAGACAGTAAAAGAAAATTCTGAGCTTAAAAATATAAGAAGCAACATTGATAATAATAATCAGAAATGTTTCTTAAGCATGTTATTATGATTTCTAAAAGAAACTGGAATAATGATGCTGAAAATTCTGCTTTGATCACAGGAATAAATTGCATTTCACAGTATATTCAAATAGAAAGCTGTTACTTTAAACATAACTATTTTTACAGCATTTTTAATCAAATAAACGCAACCTTGGTGAGCAAAAGTTTTGGTTTTTTTGAAGCGTCTTCCATAAACCCTTTCGCAAAATCTAATTCAGCCGATCAAGCAGTTAATAGCAGCGCTTTGGGGTCAAACTCCGTGCAAATTAATTACCATTTGGATGCAAATGCGTTCCACCCCCATATTATTTAAATTAGATTTCACAAATAGGCAATATGTACCGCTGATAGGGATGAAATACTCCTGATAACCGTTTTATTAATGACACCCATTAATAAAAAGGAGATACGCACTGCAGTAAGCCGGAAAAGAAAATGCGGCTTCTGTTTTCTCTAAAACGGTACTAAAACAAAACAGCATAAAGCTTTAAGGTCACGGTGTTTCATCATGCCCTTCAACAGATCACCACCATAATCTGCCTTTCAGTGCAGTGACAGCGCATCCTCCGAGGCCAGATATGAAAGGAGAGAAAATCCCTTTCAATATACATCAGTATTCGGACGTGCCAGCGTGAGATATCACAGTTCAAATTAGGCCACACAGAACAGTCGAGCGTTTATCAGGCCCTGGCCCCGTGCCGACGCGGCGGGAACGAAACACGGAGACAAACCAAACGTGTCTGTAAGTGCAATGCACTGCATGAACAAAAAAAAAAAACGGTAAATTCCTGTAAAAGTTGATGCTCTCAGAATCCCCTGCATTGCATTTCCAATTCAGTTTGATTTTTCTTAGACGCTTCTTCTTAGCTTTTCTTATCAGTTATGTTCATTAGGGTTGTACGTTACATGTGATGTTGTTAAATATTGCGTCTCACCGTGCCGGTGTTTAGTGTTTGTGTGATGGACGCAGAGCGCCTTCTATATACGTTCGTGTTTAAAAGCTGCTTGGACTTTCCCATCACCACCTGCAGTTGGTGGTTATCCGTGCATTTCAAAAGTAAAAAAAAGATTTCATTTTATATTTTATATTTTATACTTATTTCATTTTTTCATTTTTTACCTTTTGAATTCTGGCAACCACATTAGTTTATCATATATATATATATATATATATATATATATATATATATATATATATATATATATATATATATATATATATATATATATATATATATATATATATATATATATATATATATATATATATATATATATATATTGTTTTCTTTCTTGTTTCTTCTATAGATATATATTTTGTTTTCTATTCTGACGCTGGACGGTTGTAAAAATCATTTCACTGCATGTCATACCATGTATGTATGTGTATGTGACAAATAAAATTTGAATTTGAATTTCAGTACTTTAGTAGGTTGGTATATTAACTTTATATCGGTTAATGAAATTACGGTATTTAACTATATTATTTCACTTAAAACAGTAAAACCATAACGTTGTTACCGTATTTTTTTTTTACGGTAGAATTCTGGCAACCACAGCTGCCAGTTTTTCACTGTAAATGTTATTGGGGTTTTTTTACAGTGTACGTAACGTATTCAGCATCTAGTACGTACTCATTTTCTGATTGTGTTGCTCTGCACTGTGTTTTGTTTTAAGTATAGACTGTGTTTCATCACGGTTTGAGTCGTAAACAAACAGGAAGTGGGTCAAAAGCAAACGTTGCTTTATATCCAACTATATTTAATTCTAATGCATTACAGTTCATTACATGCTTCTATTACTATTGCATTATCAAATTCACAAGCTGTGTTTGTTGACATGACATTATCGAATTGCTGAACGAATCACTGTATTTTTATTAAATAACATTAAAAGATTACTAGATAGTGTAATGTATTGTTGATTGTTTGTCCATGTTAGTTAATACATTAAAAATGTTAACACTGTTAAGTTGTTACGTTTAGGTATTGAGTCAGATTAGGGATGTAGAATAAGGCATTAATATGTGCTTAATTATAACTCTCTAGTAATATGCATGCTAATAAGCAACTAATAGATGTAACGGTAAAATAAAGTTTTACCGTAAATTGTTACCATAAATATTAGATATGATCGAAATAAAAACAGTAACTACTGTAATAAAAATTGTTTTTGTTCACTAAAAGTATTAAGCACATTTTTATTAGCTCAAATAAAGCTAAAAATATAAATATCAGATGAAAGACTTAAAACACTTAAAAAATGTAATAAAACAAAAAAGAAACATCACCTCGGCATCTAACTGAAATTAAATTTAAAGTACTAAAATTACCAAATAATTACTAAATTTAAATTAAATAAAAATAAGTTTTGTAATCTTATAAAAACATTTAAAAAAATTATAATAATACTAAAAATTAAAAAAGCAAGAACTAAAATGAAAAATAAAAATAGTAAAAGTTCAATTCAAAATATAAATAAATATATGAGAGCATATAAACAAAAACTACAATTTAGAAAATGTAAATTTGTACATTTATGAAGTTGAATAAACGTTTTTATTGTTATCGTTAACTGAAATAAATTATACCATTCACATTACTTGAATTAAAGATAAAATAAAGCAAAATAGAAATATAAATTCTAGACGAAAAACTTAGGAACTAAAATAAAATAAGCTTAATTAATTTAGTATTAAAAAATACTAAAATCAAAATAAAAACAAATATAACAATAAATGTAAATTAAAAATATTACTGAATCATAGTATAAAAATAAAACAAAAAATAATACTGGATCAAACACAAGACCAAACTAAAATGGGTAAGGTTTTGCATAAAACATCTCCTACTTCCTTTATTTGCAGGAGATGACTACAAATTAAAATATTCCTGAAAACAGGAACACTTTGTCGCAAAGCCCAGCCGCCTGCCACAACATCTCAGTATTTCAGAGCTCTTAAAAGGTTATATAGCGGGGATCTGAACTGAAGTGTTGCACTGCACGCGTAAGTGATTCCCGGGGCTCGAGTGGACCGTCTCGACGCCTCGGCTGATTGTACATCGCTCTTCAGAGCGGCGCGACCCGCCGTGCCTCTCTGAGGCCCGATGATGATTCACGTTACGAGCTAATAACGCTTAGACGCGCTCCAGTTCCCACCGCTGCCCTCCTGATGGAAATAAATGCCTCTAATTATTCCCGTCAGAATCAGATATCGCCGGAAACGAAAAAAGCAGGATTTGTTGCGGAGACGTCCAGATTCAATTGGGATCGGGGATGATTTCAACGTCATTAAAAGCGCTTCGAACGAACGAGTTGAGACGGTAATATACAGTTGGCAGTACATACAGTCTATCTTTTGACAAAGATTTTACAGCACTTGCGATGGATCGTTCAATTGGTTTCTGCAGGGTTTGTGCATACCAATTTATAGAAAATGTAAAGTTTCATTTAAATTTGAGCGTCACTTCTGATTAATTCAACGCGTTCTAGGTGAATAGAAGCAATAGTTTTCGAGCGGAAGAGTTTTTTGGTCATCTCTCACCGGGTTCTGCGGTCAGAGCTCTTGCTGCAGGTGTGCTGAGGAGGAACGTTTCTCCACTTCTTGGCTTCCACCACCATTGCCTCGGCGTCCACCAAACCAAAGCCATACAGATGACTGACTACAACCACACACACACACACACACACACACACACCAAATATTAGCCAGGTATGGACGTCACTCAGACAGCAGAATGTCTAGACTGAAATAAAACCATTTGAACTCATTCAGAAGACATTCTCATGCTGAAATTTGTATGTATCAAATATGAAAATTCACAAAAAAGTACAATTATTTGACAAATACACTTAATCATATTTCTGAAAATGTAGGGGTAGTTTTCAGGGAACTAATTTTTCTTAAACCACGGGTAAATTTTTTTTTAAGTAAAAAAATTTGCCAATGAAGAAAGAAAAACAAACATAATATTAAAGATATTCCCTTAAATTAAAGAGATTAAAATGAGAATCCTGTCGTCGTTTACTCAACCACGTGTTCTCACAAAACTTTGTTTCTTTCTTCCGCTGATCCACCGACGTCCATAGCGTATTTTTATTTATTTTTTTGCTTAATATTTGTGTTATTAGCGGAAGAAAAAAACTCACTGGCTTGGAGCAATACGAGAGTGAGCGAATGATGACAGATTTTTCATTCATGGGTCTTATCATCTTGCGCAGTAACTAACAAAATAAAGATTTCTGACATATTTTTGAAATTCGTATTGGAAAACAAGACAGAAATACTTAATAAAAAACAAACAAACTCGATGTTCTGTTCCACTAAAAAGGGTTGCATGACATTATCATGTGTTTGAAATGCACCATATGAAATCATTATTATATGACGCTTCACTTCTGTATCAGTGGGAAAAAAAAAAGAATTGCAATACATTAAATACATTTAAAGTAAAAATCAGGCAGGTGTTCACCTTTGTGTCCGGCTGCATTGGTTTTCCAGTCACTGGCTTTCAGGTGAGCCTGCCTGGACGTCTTCACCAGAAGATGCTGGACATCCCTCCAGGTTATCAGAGGACTGAAACGGGAAATAAAAGGCTTTTCATGCTCTATTGAAAAGTGCTGTCCTCCGTACAGCAGCAGCTACTTCGTTTAGCATTTTGCATTTCAAATGTTAAGGGATTTTTGGACCGAATCCCATTTTTGCTTCCCGTTTGTACGGGCTTTCGGGACACTCATTCGTTTTAGTTTAACAAGTGCATCCTAGCAGGTAACAGCTCTCTACACATACCGCCGTCATCTGTCTCGTGGGTCTCATGCACAGACAAACGCGTGAAAAGATCACGTCAGGTTCAATAACAGCGCTCCGCTCGCGTGATAGATTAGCGGCTGACGCATGATTGCGCTAAATTGAATTTCAGTCCTGAAAGCCTTCACAAGCAGAGAATCTGAAATTGCATTCAATTTCCTTAATATTTTAGGTTTACTTTACTCTTATGGATGAAGGAGGTTTTGTCAGGGTGCCATAATAATAATAATAGTATTATATGTTAATAATTTAAGCAAAAACCATTTGTTTTTAAATGTCTAAAAGATATAAATCAGAGATGTGACTTCAAAAACACAGCTACAGAAAACCCGAGGAGTAACTATGAAGCGCAAGTGTTAAAGGGACAGTTAACTTACTGTAAAAATTATTTATTTCAAATGTCACTTAACTAAACGCAAGCGATTGCTGATTTGACTGCAACACACGAGAACGAAACCTGGACTCAAGTTTCATATTTGACGAATTTTGCACAATCTACGCTTTCATTGAACTAAACTGAATCCAACTGGAGCTTAATATTGACAATATTCTCTTTTTTACAGATTTTGAAGTCGTCCCATGTTTGAAGGCGCTCACATCAACGATTCTTATTTCTCCGTCTATAACCCCAAAGCCGATTTAAAACAGCACGCATTGCGGAAAGAGAGGTAAGAAACCAGGAAAACTGCCTGCGTGAAAATAGAAAGACTTTTCAAAATACCTTCTTAGGTTTGGAACAACGTAGCGGGAATAATTGATCTCTTTCGGCCAATAAAAGTATAAAAAGTGCATATAAAAAAAGCTGAAAACTGACTTTGCCTCGAGAGCGAGGGCGATGACGCCCGCCACCATCGGAGCGGATACAGAGGTGCCCGTGTGTCCATCGGTACATCTCTGACGCAAGTCTGTGGTCACCTGGTACCAGAAACACACAAATACAGAGCATGAGAGAGCTGTTCACTTCAGTTCAGATGCAGAAAAGTGGACATTTTCATATTTTGCCCTTTAAGTCTTAATATGAACAGTTACAGTCTACTAGACCTTCATGTCTTCCGTTTAAGTCCTCCTTAATAAAATTAACATTTGCTGAAAGCGTACTCATGTCGTCCAAGATATAGATGAGTTCGTTTCGAGAATGTAGCATTTCTCCAAAGCAAGTGAATGGGTGCCGTCGGAAGGAGAGTCCAAACATCACACCACTCCAGTCCATCAGTCTGAAGCTGAATGTTTGTAAGAAACAAATCCATCATGAAGATGCCGCCGGATGCCGGCCAAAACGTCCCTAAAAGCACTTCCTCCAGTGAAAAAGCCCACCTCCTGTTTTCTTTTCACACCACATACATTTGTTTTGAACCGTTTCTGCCTGCAAACAGTGCTTGATCTGTGCATATTTCTCTCCTGATTCAGACGAGATTACTTTTTCACAGAAAGCAAAATTATAAAACACCAACATTTTAACCAGAAGCAATGGTTTTGTTTAAAACATATTAAACGATCGATTGGTTTCTTACAAACGCGCATCTTTTCGATTCACAAAACGTTAACTGATGGATTACTGTGACGTTTTTAGCATCAGTTTGGACTCTCATTCTGACGGCACCCATTCACTGCAGAGCATCCAAACATGCTCTGATGATGAAATAAACTTGACCACCTCTACTGAGAAAATGCTCAGTAAATTGTAATTTCTGGGTGAACTATTCCTTTAAAACGTTCAGCTATCGTCTGAAAGAATGCGCTTCCGTGACTGTGACGGGACGAGCGGTTTTCTGCAAAGCGCTCTGTAAATATTTCGCCGTTTTGGTTTTCTGGGAAACAGCGGGTCACCCACAGAGCTGCTCTGGTAGCCCGCAGGCAGAGAGAGCGAGCGCTCGAGTGTGTCTTCAATCAAACATGAGCTTGATTACACTGGCGTTTCTCAAAAGGACAAACATGAATGGGGTCAGTGCCACCGACGGGGTCCTGAGGAAGATGCTGAGATTGGAGACACATGCCGTTGGACGAGATGTGTGCGTGTCGGGGGGTTTACGTCCGCGTCTAAAAAACAGCGCTCAGGAAATAAACAAGACAATGCTAGACATGCTAGTTTTATGAAGACATGTGGGAAAAGCGTCAACAGACGTCTCGTGAACCACGTGCTCTGCATGCTTAAGGGAATTTAAGAGGTTTTAAAAAAAAGAAATTTAAGACATTAAAAAAAAAAAAAAATCTACAATGAATTACCATTTAAAGTAGAATCATTAAAGAATAAAAAATAAATAAATAAAAAAAATCACATAGTATGTTTTTAACAGTAAAACTAAATTGTGATTGGTTGAAAACAAATAATGATCTATGCATAAAAAAAAAAAAATATATATATATATATATATATATGTATCTCACTAAATGGAAACTTCATTTTAAAGTAGAATCATTAAAGAATAAAAAAATAAATAAAAAAATCACATAGTATGTTTTTAACAGTAAAACTAAATTGTGATTGAATCATCTGAGGGTTGAAAACAAATAATGATCTATGCATAAAAAAAAAAAAATAATATATATATATATATATATATATATATATATATATATATATATATATAAATGGAAATATATATTATATATATATATATTATGTAAAATGAAACATTTTATCTCATATTTTGTAAGATGCGAGCATTGCATACAGGAATAAAGGGAAAACTGAATGTGTCTGGTTGCACTGAATATAAAACATTATAATTAAAGATTATACATAAACAAAAATGAATGCATGGATTCAGCATTGAAAATAAGACAGCATTCATATTCATATTATGAAGAAAATAAATGCGGGTCTATTCTGATTTTCAATTCATGGCAATCCTGCACGATTTAAAATATCACTCAACGCAGTTTGGGGGACGATTTCCACGCCGACGTTTTTCTAAAAGTAAACTTTTAGCGCGAGTAACACGGCGGCGCTTGCTTTAGCAGCTTCACAAATAAAACCACACAGCGTTCACGCTTTAAACCTCACATAAAAGCATTTATTTTTACTAAATCGTTTCTAACACTAAACAAAATTTACGTGAGAGGCAAGAAGAGGAATCCCGTCACGCGTGTGTAAATGAGCTCTTAAGCCCTCGACTACTAACCAAACGCCAAAAGAAAAGCAAAAACCCACAGTAGTCATTCTTAAGGATAATGTCATAATCTGCTCTGCTGGAAGAGAAAGCAAATACCACCAAAAAAAAAACCCGTCCGATTTTCTTTATCCTCGATAGCACCCTGTGGTTTTTCCTGCGTATGGGTGCCAGACCAAACATTTAGCCCCAGTCTTTTTTCCAACCGTCTCATTTCATCAATAGATATTTGCGGAAAGAGCCAAACAACAAGAGCTCGGCTGTGTTAGCAGGATGAGCAAGATGATCTGGGACGGGAGATCTATAGAGGATGACTGAGGTTTGGCAGATTCGGAGTAGCGTACATATACAACAACGTCTCTGGTCAAGAGATGATGGATCTCTGCATCAGTGTTGGGATTTCTCAACCCTTTTTATACTCGTAAGGCAGTAAAAACGCATTTTAATGCTTATAAATCTAACAGCGCGTTTATTTGGACGAACGGTCAGATGTTTAATACTTAAAAAAAGGGGTGAAGGAGGAACGAAAGATGTAATTAAGATGAATCGTAAGACACAATATGTGGCATCAAAAGAGCAAACGACCCAATAAAGCGGAGAAACCTACTTACGAGGCCAAAAGCAAGACGAGGACAAAAGGTTGAGCGGATGACAGATGGAGAAGACAAACGGAGTACACAGAGATACAAGCTTAAAGAGGTCATGTCTTGGAAAAACACGCTTTTCTTGTGCTCTTTTAAAATTGAAAAGCTCAATTTGTCCCGGTGCATCTCAATCGGTTTTGCCTCAGGGCGCGAGAAGCATCACGATAGAGCAGCAAAAACGGTTATTGTACAAAAGTAAGCAAAATGTACTAAACATCATCGAGTTGCAGTGATTACCAGGAGATGCACAGGCCCAACAATATGCAAAATATCAGGAAAGAGGCTGAATGGGAAAACTGAGTAATTAAGGCTGAACAATTGAGAAGTATTGAGAAAAAATACATTAGGGTCTTGGTTGCTAATTAGTGCAAATGCATGTTGTTCATTTGAAAAAAAAAGCAGCAAATCAGCATGTTAGACTGATTTCTGAAGGATCATGTGACACTGAAGACTGGAGAAATGATGCTGAAAATTCAGATTTGATCAAAGGAATAAATTACATTTTTAAACGTATTCAAATACAAAATGGTACTTTTGAATTATAAAAATATATAAGAATTTTTCGAACAAATAAATGCCTTTGGTGAGGCCGAAATTCTTGTCACTAAAAATAAACGTGACCTCACATTGAGTCAATCACGTTTACACACTGCCCCCGAAACGTTTGCCAATCGAAAAAACGGACGGTGACATTGCGTTAGGAAACGATGACAACCACGAGAAAAAGAAAAGAAAAAGACTCTGTGTGCAAGGTCTTTTAACCTTAATGACATATGGAAACACTCGAACTAGTACCGCCGCAAAACATCGTTATAAGTGGAACGCATGAGCTTTCTTGTGGTGGTCTGACAGATGAACGGGCGACTTAACTATTTTGCGGTCGTAGAACTCTCCGCTGCTGTAGGTGGTGGCGAGGGTGGAGGAGCAGACCTCCAGGTACCAGGGCTTGTTGCCGTTCTCGGTGCTGCTGCTGACGGAGATGGTGTAGATGCTGTTGGTGTAGCCGTCGCAGGAGCAGTGGTCGCCCTGACGGCCCCCGTTACCAGACGCCCAAACAAAGATGGAGCCGAGACCCTTACGGCCCTGCACATGAAAACACCGGTGTTCATCTGCCATTATTAATATTAAAAGGAAAAAGCACGCTCAGCTGTTATAAATTCGCTGTAAACCACGGCTTCCTGGGGCTTACGGCTTTTATAAATTGGTTACTCCATATATTTAGCAGGGTTTCACAATATAAAACAATGCAAATAAAATGTAACGACACTAATAGAAGCATTATTACAATAATAACGTTCCTTATAAATGGAGTGCAAGTGGTTGCCGAGCAACAAATGTACGTAAAGTAACAGCTTCGAATACAGCCAATCAGAATCAAGGACTGCAACTATCCGCTTTATGTATTAATATGTTGCATTAGCTTTCATTTTTATATCTCCACTTTCATTTTAATGTTACATTTATTTATTTATTTTGTTTTTGCTAATTTGTTTAGATTTTTATTAATCTTGCTTGCAATATTTATAAGTAGCTTTTTCATTTTAATATTTTAAATGATCTAAATTTACATTTTTTTAATTTTCATTAACTTTTTTTTTTTTATATATATTTTAAAACTTTTTTCCAATTACTGGAAATAACAATGCGATAACAACACTTCCCACGGCAGACAGAAAATACATTTCCTTAATATTTAACCTACTAGATTTTGGATTTTTACTGGATTGGATTTTTACTTTTTATTGGATTGTATTTGATTTTGGAAAAACACACTTCAATACACGGTTAGATTGTACTCTAAGCATGTTATATCTAATAATACGAAAACATTTTCACCGTTACAGTAATAAAAAGAAATGATCTCGCCCAAACCCTGACAAAACCATCGTACCGCACTAGTCCGGATCAGCTTTAGACAAAATCTCCCCTTCCAAATGCTGTGGTTTCAATTAAGTCTTAAATATAACAAACCAGACAATGACGGTTACTCAATGCTAAATTCCCATTTGTGTGCGAGTTTGAGAAAACAACCTTTTTAATTCCCAGTTCAAAGGCTTGTTTGGCCAGAGGCCCCGGCCCGTCCACGGTCTTCCCGTCATCGTCAGGGCCCCAGCTGGCACTGTAAATGTCGATGTAGTCTGGCCTTATTCCCAGAGACTTGGCCTCCACCACATCAGTCACGTCTCCATCAAGCATTCGGACACCTTCGAGAAAAAGTTCATCCAAAAAATGAACAAATACAGTCGTTGTACAATCAAGCCGACGCCGTTCCAGACCTGCGTTATTTTCTTTTCTCTGTGAAACTCAAATTGAGACGCTGAGAATGAGATCCAGGCTCGCATGCAACGTTAGCAGATGGCGATTTTCACTGCCAAGATCCAAAATGCACCGTGAAAGTCGTCTAGTGCGCACTAAACTGACCCCTCGCAAAGATAAATGCCATTCGGGGTTAAAAAACATGCCATTTAGTGTCCAAAAAAGCACCAACAGTGTTCGACTTAGTGGAAAAAAGTGCATTTTTTCCATTTATGCAATGGATCAAACGGAGACGGAGACAAACCCGCACAGAATCATACGCCATATGTTTACTAACGAACACAAATTTTACAATTAAAGTCTATTGTGCTCTATTGCAGTGAGATGTTTCCAAACGCCTTGACAATCTGCTCTCTTTCTCCTCGTTCAATAATTAAACTACAGCTTCATTTCCTGTTCCTGCTCTTTATTCTCAAAGCAGAAAGCCTACGAAATTCTTTCATATCTCGAGAGTGTAGGTTTTCATCTACAGTAAACCTTTTACTTATTACATTTGAAGGATTTACTTTGCATTTTTTGGTAGAATTTACTCGTATAAAAAAGTTCCGAAGACATGAACTCGAAAATGAACCGCTGCAACTTGTTTGTGGGATGATTGCAATGCATTTATACAACAATTGACTTTTTGCACACAATTCTTATATAACAATTAAAACTCCTTTTCATACACATACATAAGAAAAAACGAACTGGGAGTTGTAAAGAAAAAACGACAACTCGTACTCGTAAGTTTATAACTAGTAATAAACTCGCAATTCTCAGAAAGTAAGTGTGAATTGTGAGATAAAGGGTAAAAAAAATAAATTAAGATATATTTTATTTCATGATGGAATCTCAGAATTGTGAGAAAGTCCGGATTTTGAATTATTGCGTGGCATAAATGAAGTAAAAAGACTGGAAACGTGCTCGATTGATCTTGATTTAAAATGAGATTTTTTTACGGTGTAGTTTCATGTGCTTCGTCCCTGCTAATAGTTCGGATTGAAACCTACAGCCTCTTAGCTGCCGGCCAAGATGCTCGATGGACTCCGGCATAAAGAATCTGCTTAATTCAGACAGTCGATAAGTCTGCCATAACATAATCACCAACGTGTGTGTTTGTTTTCCAGCGCGCCGTAGTGTGAGAACGTGTGTGCGTGCGTTATTATTTCTAACACCATTCGAGTTTCCCTTCCTTGAAACACCTCTGAGGAAACGCAGGAGGCTCAACACTTCTCTACCGTTCCTCTCGCTTCTAACAAGCCGCATCACACCTCGAATCGATTCCTCGACTTCTCAAACAGCACCGAGCAAACACTTTTTTTCCTGAACCGCAGAGCGGGAGAACTAATCATTTCTGCATTTCTAATTACGGTTAAGGGACGCGAAGTTCTGCGCAGCAGCCAAAGCGAGGCCCGCTCAGATTAGAAATGTCATTAGGAGGCGATGAAGTCATTGGCTTGAATCTGACGCGTATTAGCTTTGGCGGCGTTTCGGTGATTAAGCAGAGGAAAAAAGAAGAAGAAGTCAACCGCCGAGCCAAAAGACCTAAAGTACATCTTTCATTGTGCTAATCTGTCTGCATCAGGCTCGGGAAAACGAGCGACTCTCTTTCAGACATCGCTCCAAAGTCCTTAAGAGGAATATTTTGCTGACAGCACTTTGCAATGGAGATACGTTACGAGATGCGCGGCCGGCATTTCAATGGGGAGCGAGTCAATCATCCGGCCACTTCAAAACGTGGTTATTAATGGCATTTGACCCTAAAAACGTCAGTACACGCATCTTATCGAGGAAAACGGATGATAAATTATGCAAAAAGCTATCCGCTAATCCAGTCAACAAACTCTTTTCTATCCCTGCACGCAATAAACACGACAGTTGAGACTAATGATTATTTCGGTGATCGATTAATGATAAGATTTTAAAAGTTAGCTCCTGTATTTTATTTTATTTTATTGCATAAATACAATATAACTACGAACACCGGACATGCCGTTTATAAAAAAAGAAAATAAAAGGTTCTGAAGGCGGTTTAAATTACGATATTAAAAGAGATACGATTGTAATAAAGGCGACATGACTTATTTTATTTTAATATTTTAAGAAAATATTATTTCATTCTACTGTTCTGCTCATTTCCACATTAAACTTTAATGCCAGTGAAAATTGTTTCAAAGCAAATGCTTTTTTGTGCATTAAATAAACACCTTGGTTCTCCTATATGGATCTTATTAGTCCACTTTAGACATTTTACTAACAGCAAGTAACTCTGCAACTACATGTCGACCAGCAGTCATTCGAGTATTAGTAGACTGCCTGTTTAATGTCTTATAACACTTTATTTTAATGGGTCCACAACATATTGAGTAACTTTGCAAGTATGCTTATACTACTAACCCTAAACCTGCCTTAACACTCTGGACATGTAGCTGCAAGCTAATAGGAATCAGTTGACGTGTAGTTAAAGTAGTAGAATGTCTAGACTATCAAAATAAAGTGAACTGAAAATGATGATGCTTAAAAAAAAATTGAGAAAAAAAACAATGCAATGACTAGGTCTGATCAAATGAATTAACTGAATTAAAACTGTCCAAAATACAGTAAATTATAGGAGGAGAAGCACTGACCGCTAAAATGTTGCATCCAATAAAAATGCATCCAATGCATTTATTTACTTAAACCTTTTTAGTTGCATTAACTTACTGTTGAGTGGAACGTAAACTGAAATTGTGCCTTAAGCGATTTTAAAATGAAGTTGTAGTTACTTAAACTGTCTTGGAAATTGGTGAGAGTGTGCTGGATGAGGAGAGTGCACGCTGAAACCCAGTGTTTGTACTGAAGGAAACACCTGTTTAATACCGTTTAATACATTTTCTGTTAGGCAGATGTTTTTGTGGTTTGCGCTGAAAAGACTAATGAATGCAAACGTTACATTGATTCCATTAACACGTTATTTCTCCGAGCGTTCAAGAGTCCAAGTGAGCGCTTTAAATGAATAGTTTGTTGGAGAAACGTATAATATTCCAGCACCAACACTTCACCTGTTGTGGATTTTAATATTTTTGAGGTGGGTCCACAAACAGCGCGGGTTATGAAATTATTCGAGCATGAAGAGCTCTGCTGTAAAAGTCGCGTTTTACGGCTTTCCCTCAAACCTCCGCCACAGGCCAAGCGGTTTAATGAATGAAAGCAAATGAATGCGACTCCTACTTGGCTCCCAATAAAGAGCCTCGCATATCCTCCCTATCCCGTGCTCGCAGTTGCGTGGCTAAACTTTACGCGTTTGGCATATGGTGCGACTGGAACAAGACGGACAGAAACCCCGCCAAGTCCGAGCAAAGGATGCATTTGTCGGCCCTGCCACCTGCGAGCACAATGAAGAAATATTCCCGTCTTCCAACGCAGCTGCGGGCCTGAACAAAACGGCCCCAGATGGCTGATGGCATATCATGAAATCCGCTTTTTGATTAAAACTGATCGGCCTTTTCATAGGATTAATTGCTTATGAGCGCATGAATGTCGGCCGGCTCACTGTCCACTAAATTAATGAACTCTCCGAGCAGAGGTGGGCAGGAGCGCGGGCATCTCGCCGCTTTAATCCTGTGCACACATGCGGAATAATCCTGTCTTATCTGCTCCAACTGCGTCTGAAACCTGTTGCTCGATCAGGGTTTAGCCACTTGCGGCAATTGGTCAGTTTTGCTGATCCGTGTGTGCGCGGTCTGAAACTGAAATAGCATCTGACATTTCTGAGAAAACAAGGAGAGCGTGGAAGTAAACAGACCGAGGCGTACCTCCTATACGGGCGTTGTAGGCTATACCCACAATGCAGTGCGAGTTGTTGGCCACAGCAGCGACTTCCCCAGCACATCGAGTCCCGTGTCTGGAAAGCAAATAAAGACAAGAAGAATTGGCACGTTGGTGTGAGCTTGAGTTTGATCAGAATTTTGAACATTTCTCGATATGTTTTTTGACCTCTTCGCACTACTAAAAAAAAAAAAAACAATACGCTCTGCTTCTGATTCAAGCCATAGGGATATATGGCCTAGATTCAAAGGTTTGAGGTCATTACGATTTTTTTAATGATTTGGAAAATTTCTTACGCTCTGGCTGCATTTGATTAAAATCAATGTTGCATAGATAATAACAAAATATTGCTACACTGGGTTTTTACAGTGAAGTAAATCTACAACCATAAAAATATATCTTATAATGCCATTATAAAAATATTTACACAGATAATTTATATATAAAAAAAAAAATAAATAAAATATATATATATATATATATATATATATATATATATATATATATATATATATATATATATATATATATATATATATATATATATATATATATATATATATATATATATTTTTTTTTTTTTTTTTTAATTAATTTTTTACTAAATAAAACAATAGATACTCTCTCTATATAAAAGCAGCCCAATGATACTAAAATAAAGTATTATATATACATCATTACTACCCCTAGTATTTTTTATTTTATATACATTTCATATATATATATTTTTTGAAGACATTTATTGTGCTCATCCAGGCTGCATTTTGAAATTCAATTAATATTCAATAAAGGCAGTGCATTTTATTAAAAAAATACAGTAATGAATGTCAAATGTTATAACAATTTAAAATTATATATATATATATATATATATATATATATATATATATATATATATATATATATATATATATATATATATATATAAGTATAAAAGAATATATTTTTAAATATATCAATTTATTCCTGTGACGTGATCATTACTCCAGTCTTCAGTGTCACGTGATCATGCAAGGAAAAAAACGAAGGCATATATAAATATGGTAAACATGTTTAAAACAGATATTGAGTCAAAAGCGGGATCGCCAAAGCAGGCCCGTCGCCGGCTGCATTAGAAATGCATTAATTGCATTTTTATCATATGCATTGTTCACTCGCTCTCGTTCGCTCTGTGCACTTCTTTACCAAAGTCTCATTCGGCAGCTTTTTCCCCCTGTCCTCACTCAATTAAGTTTCTGCTCCAGGAGGCACGTTCTGCACTTCAGAAATGAATTGAACATCGCATTGTTTTCCGGGTTTCAAATGTCCTGATGAGTATGAACAAAACAGGGCTTTGAAGTTTTGTCTGAGCTCTTGGCAGAGTTCATTGGTAAACATGCAGCGTGAGCGGAGAACAAGCATTAAATCAGGTGCTTATCAAAGACAGAGACGTTTTCAATTAAATCCACACCAGCCTCAATCCCACAGGATTGGATTGGTTTCAGTGCTTCAACACAAAGGAAAGCCTCTTCATTCTGTTGACTCGCCACACAAGTCTGTCGTTGCGCCTTTATTTGCATGGCTCCAAATATCACAGATGCCAGATTTTCAAAACATTGCACTATTGCGGTCCAAAATATCCAGTAATGCACCCTAATAACCAGCGTTGCTTTTAAAAGCAGTGGATTACAACGCTTTCCTAAAAAAGTAACTAATTGCATTTTTATGTAAAGTACTCTTGCATTACTTTTCGTTTTCTGGCCAGCGCTTGTTTTTAATAAAAAGTTCTATTTTGGCACATCAAAAGTGAAAGGACACGGCTCAAACTAACTTTTCCATTCCCGGTTCGCAGAAGAACAGGATGCAGGAGAAGAAAGATCAACGCTCTTACACCAATCAAATCCGATCGCGTAATTTGCATTACTTTTATTAACGCTAACAACTACCCAAAACACCCCAGCATGGGCGATATGACCGTCGTTTTATTTTACAGTGACGAGAATTATATCGCTATATAGTTATTTTTGTTTTAAGGTCTTTATGATACCTGAATTTATAATTGGGAAAAAAAGAAGGAAAAAAAAGAAGCTCACTGAAGACAAGTAAACAGCCAGCGATTAAATAAGAATAAGAAACTGCTTTTTTTTGGTTAAAATGATCCAAAGTTCATTACATAACCAAAAAACGTGACAACATTAGCTATAACGTTTTCTTATTCGAGTGGTTTGGGTAGGTTTTCGCAGGAATTTTGGAGCAGCAGCTGGAATAATTAAATGGCAAAAAATTCAATTTAATTATATATTCCATTTTAAATGTGCTTCTGATTACAGATAGCTTGGGATTACACAGGATTTGTATTTTAAAGTTTGCTTTTTGGGTTAAAAGAATTTCTTAAAAGGGTTCGTTCGCCCCAAAATGACAATTCTCCCATTAATTATTTACCCTCATGTCGTTCCCCACCCATAAAACCTTTGTTCATCTTCGAAACACAAATGAAGATATTTGTGATGAAATCAGAGAGCTATCTGACCCTCCTTAGACAGCAATACAACCGAAATGATCCCAGCTCCAGAGACGTAGTAGAAACAGTCCATGTGACTTCAGTGGCTCAAATTCAGTTTTGCGTCGCTACGAGAATACTTTTTTTTGCTCAAAGAAAGCCAAAATAATTTTTCCTCACCCGTGGTACGTCTTCCGCCATTTAATTAATGACAAAATATATTTTTTTTTGATGCTACAACAATTCAAGATTAGACGTAATCTACCATAATAATCATAATCTGTACATAAATTGAAATTTACACGGTAATATACACTATGCTCAAATTCGTGCAAAGGGTGATGTTGTTAAAATTAATAACTTGAGAATAAATTATAATAATAATAATAATAATAATAATAATATGCAGGGTTTAATGTGATGTGAGTTAATCAATCGTTAGATTTAATCACCATTGCGATTTATTGTAAGGCTTTTTTTCTCAGATAGTACAAAGCGGGGCAGATTTGTTACATATGACAATATATAATAAAAGTCTTATTTGGCTCATATATTCCAAGGCTAGAATCTGATTACTAAGAGCAGGATTCACTCTGGTGCAGTGATCGAATGACACACATCCACCTCAAAACATTCATCCTGAACCGGATTATAACCCACAAATGAAATATAATTCCACAAGGAACTGAAACTCCAGGTTGTGATGAAGAGGCAAAACTTGAGGCCTGCAGCTTTAACCGTTCAAGGCCTGCAAAACGGCAAAAATAATTTCAATCCTCCCACGCTCCATGCGCATGCTTCAAAGTGCGAGCATAAAGGCCCGTTCACACCAAGCACGATAACTATAAAAGATAACAACATTAGCATTCACGCCGGCGGACAATATCGTCTGTTCATCATAAGCTCAAGCGCATCCGCCACTTTAAATTCTCAAGCTTTTGAGAACAGGATGGATTCTGATTGGCTGTCGGCTTTAAAAATATCTGAAAATGATCCCAACGATATCGTTTCTCTGTGCCTTTAGCGTTACAGGACGCTGCTATTCTTTAATACTGACAAACGATTTCTAGAACGTCTTCATTGTTATCTTGGTGTGAACGGGGCTTGAAACATTCAACGGATAAAACATTTCAATGGCTTAAAAGTCACTTGTTTTTAACCCAAAATGCTTAAAAACATACAAGCGCTAAGATTTCGTGGCCACATAGCAAAACAACGTCACATGAGTGTGACATGATATAACCATGATATCAAAACATCTCTACCGATTGACAAAGTCCTAACAGTTAATGGTGTCTACCGGAGTATCGTGACCCCTACTGATACAAAGCTTCAAATTATCAAGCTGTTTATCCTACACGAAGCTAACGACCTTCAAACGTCAAATCAATCTTCAAGCTTTTCCAGCTAGCGGGAGGGACATTTCCAGTCGGCTGCTGGCACAGAAACGAAATGCATCTTCACCCTTACAGATCAAAAATAGCGCCGAGATGTTCAGAGCTCACTTTCTTCCACACAAGATCATTATGAAGTCTCACCGGGTTTATAAGATAATCACTGCTTACAGGATGTGATGCTCTCACTCGCCCACCGCATGATCACCCCAAGCCAGACGCGCACCTGTTTGCAGCAAAAGTAGTGTGTTTAACACACGGGAGGTTTTGAGGACATCAGGACTCACTTGTTCTCGTTGCTGGAGTCGTATCGTGGAGTTGGGTCGTAGTCATTTCCATTCACATCGTAGCTCGCCAGCTGGTCCTAAATGATGCAAAAAACATGAGAAATGTAGAATTAACTTTTCGTTTTCTACTTTTGAAGTCTACAGCGCTAAAATATTTAACCAATATTTTGATCAATTGTAGCGCGTTGAGCAATTGTTAATATTGCTAGCTAAAAACACGTACATGAACTTGAAAAATAAAAGCTTTTAACTGAAATAAAAGTGATTTGAGTTCAACTCTAATACATTGTTGAGGAACAGTGTTGTAAATACAACTTAACCACCGATTACTAGTTGTGTCCTCTTTTGGAATCGCAAACAAAGTAGTTTCACTTTCAAAATGAAACGCAGCGTCTCCAGAACATGGCGCCTGCAGCGACACCACAGCGAGAACGATAGCTCCGCCTTCTTTCTTTGCGTAAACATTTGGGCGGAGTTATAAAATACACCCACTCTGTGACATAGAAAAGTGGGGGTAGGTTTAAACGATTTTTTTATTTTTTTAATTTTTTTGCAACTTAACAGCTTGTAACACTCCAAACCTACTCAATTGTCTTTTTAACAATAAAAAAAATAATTTTTTTTTTTTTTTTTTACAGTGTAGTTGCAGAGTATATATATATATATATATATATATATATATATATATATATATATATATATATATACACACACACACATATATAATACATATATATATATATATATATATATATATATATATATATATATATATATATATATATATATATATATATATATATATATATATACACACACACACATATACACATATACACATATTCACATATATATGCCTGTAGTGTCTTTCCTTAATAAAATGCATTAACAACAATAATCTGCAACAGGAATCTCACATAATTCTGCGCCAGATCCGGATGGTTCCTCTCAATACCGTCGTCCAAGATGGTGACGACCACATTTCGACCGGTGTAGCCTCTCTGCCAGGCTGCAAGGATATTCATTTCTGAACGGCAGCGGCTGTTTTTATCACTACAGTGCTGGAAAAACAGCAAAAAGCCATCAACGTCAATGTGAGCATCGCAATCAGCTTCACACATTTGACTTAAAATAAACAACAGGAAACATTGGAAGACAATACAAAGCTATATTCTCTGCTCTCCAGAAACACAAGCCTTTATTACTTGGAGTAACCTTATGACTCAATCCGTCTGCGAGGAAATATGTCACAACAAGCGGCCGCATGAACCTGTAAATTAAACGGGAAGATTCATGTTTATTCAGCAGCAGAGGTTTGCGTGTCCTTGAGGGTCTCATTTACGATTCTTTTCAACGCCGTCTTTGAGGACACGATCAACAAAGACGTCCCAGTGTGAAGTCAACTTCAGAGGATGGATAGAAAACCGTCTCCGATTCCTTTGTGCCGGAATATTAATCATACGAGTGCAAATAAATAAAGAATCTGCTTTAGTAGTGTCTGAAAACATCAGCTCTAATGGATTACCCATTAATCGTCTGGTGTTTGATACTGATATATGGAGAACAAAAGGATTTGCATAAAATTGACATGGTCTACAGTTCTTTGAAGACACTTTGGAGGGAGAAAATAAACAAAAAGAGTAAAAAAAAATTTTTTTCGAGAAGACTCTTCAATCAGTAATCAATGTGAAGCTTGATGAAATAGGAGCAGAAGTACAGCACAAACATAAACAATCATTATAGAGTGAAGAAGGACCATCATGAAGCTAATTTTGCTTGCAAGTGTGTGTGTGTGTGTGTGTGTGTGTGTGTGTGTTTGTCCTCTTATGGCTTGACTTGGAAACCTCAGATTTCTATTAAGCAAAGAGACGGCCTCTGCTTTCTTATTTTATGAATCATTTAACCCCCATCTTGCTTCCTGGATTATCATAGAGCAGATGCAATCTCCAACATGACATAAACCAATCACTGAATCTGAGTTTGAGTCATTCACTGAATCAGATTCAAAGACTGTTTGCTCTCAAACCAGACTGGCAACAGAAAAAAGCAAGAATTCACAGGGCTGTGTTTTAATTCTAACTTGACTTTAATCTGATGTATACTCATTTACTCACTAGTCCATATTTACAGACCAGTTGTTTTTATATTCGCACTCTTGCAAGCTCTAAACGTCTTTTAAATTGTAAAACATATACGTATATGTACATGATGTATGTATGTATGCATGCATGTATGTATGTATGAAAACTAAATAAATCTAAATCTAAATAAATCTTTATACTATAAAGGAAACCTATCCAAAAGAGATGCATGTATAAAAAAACTGAATTTCATTCAGCTGAAAAGCATAAAAAGTGTGGAAAAGTAAGAACTTTTTATCTCGCAGATCTGACTTTCTGTCTCAGAATTCGGTTTATATCTCATAATTCTGAATGTGTTATTAAATTTATATTTCATGGTTCTAAATTTATAGCCTAGTTCATAATTCTGAGTTCATATCTTGCAATTCTGACTTTTTGTCTCATAATTCTCTTTATCTCATAATTCAGAATTTATATCTCATAATTTGGAATTGATATGTTTCTATCTGACAATTCTTAGAATTCCCAAATCTATTTACAGGAAATGAGTTCTTCAAATAAAGACTGAAAGCGTTATCAGAAGCTGCTGTCAGGCGATGCAAGTCCTTCAGTCATGATGGTTGCATAAATCAAAATTAATTTTGTTAAAAGAACAAAGCTTTAAAGAATAATAAACCGCGTTTGGTCACAGAGCTTATATTCTGGAATAGCACTGCCTTGTTAAAGGAATTCTTGATATTCTTTATACAACTAAAATGATGTTTATAACTGTAATTTGGCCAGATGGGTGCCAGAGTTAGCATTATAGTTCATTAATTTCCTCCCAACATCACGGAACAGCATAAATTCATTTGTAATTCAATAGCATCAAGCTTGTTAGGGAAACAAACTGGTGCACATACACTGCTTTCACACAGTTCGCTTTTTACGAGGCAAGGGCAGCGGAAACAGCCCCGCTGTAAAACAAATAAAACAACAGAAGCTTCACAAACGAGCTGGGTTAACGAAGCGCAAATCACTGGCCCTTTTCTCTAGGAGTCATCGGAAATGGCGACGATTCATTGGCTTCGTTACAAATAAGGGTCAAAAGTAAAGACATGAAATACGGGACTGAATGTGCGGAATATCTACTAACAATGTACCACATGTTGGACCATTTGGGATCGTTGAAGTGGACGTGGCTCGGGTCGCTCCTGGCGTGACGCTTGACTCGAGTCTTCACCACCTGCTGCTGAGCCCAGTCGACCTGCAGAAAGAACCCGGGTTACTCGGACTCACATCAAAGACTAAACAGTTTCAGCTCACCTTCATGCACATAAACACGGCTGTGAAACGCACGGCCTGTATTTAGTCACGCTCCAGCTTTTCCATTACATGAGGCTTATGAAGTCATTGAATTCGGAGGAGAAACAAATGGGAATACAGTACTCCGAGACGTGCTTCCCCAAATCCAGCCAGAGGGAAAAAAAATAGAGCTGCGTTGAGAGATTTTCGTAAAAATAATTCCATTTTATGAAACGCGAAACAAATTATATAACTGTTCCATTGGAAGTTAGCAACACACTTCAAGACGTCACGATTTGGGGAATCATTTTTCTTTTCATTTTTCTTATGCATATTTATTTTATTAAATGTTGAAATATTTTGACATTTTGGTATAGCTCTTTTCCATGCGTGTATATTTAAAAATTGTATTTGTTCCTGCAACGAAAGCTTAATTTTCAGCATCTCCATGATCCTTTTTGCTGCTCAAGAAACACTTCAGATTATGATCAATGCTTCAGTGTTGAAACGGTTCATATTTCCGTGAAAAAAAGGAAAAAGAAATTAAATATATTTTCGTAAAAGACTTTACTGCCACTTTTGATAAATTTTTCAAATCAACAAAAAAAGTTTTTGCTTAAAAATAAATAAATAAATAAATAAAAATAAATTGTCCTAACCTCAAATTATTTTTAACAGTAGTGAAGGAGATTGTTTGGCCAAGTATGAGCCATTTCGTTTATAATTATTACATTTGCTTAGTAATCATATTTTTCCTTGCATACCTAATATAGAACCAACAATAAAAGGTGCGTGATTAAAATGTGCATCTGTTGTAAATAAGGGATGCGCACTAGTCTTCTAATTAAAAAAAGTCACCCAGCCATGCCTGTAGATTTATCTGTCCTGCGGCATTGCTCGAATTTGTGGTTCCCCTCAGAAAAGCTTAAGTTTAGAATCACTAGCGCACTACGCTTTCTTGCTTTCATTAAAAGGCTCCAGAGGGAAATGTAATGAAAATCCCATACTGCAATAATTACGTGTTTCTCTGTTACAGATCCAGCGCTATAAATGCACGGATGGGTCAGGGATCAAGCACACGCTCTTATTTAAAATCGGTTCCATGCAATAAAAACGTAAATAAACAGAACCAAACGATTCATGGCATTTGGTCGCATTAATAAATGTTTGAATGCATGAGGCTGGACCGAATGCAGTAAGAGAAAAACTGGGTGCCACAAAGAAAAAAAACTAATAATCTAAATAATCTAAAACTAAATAAGATGCATGGCCAACTGCAACTGACCACTGTTGATTCATGAAAAACAACTCCTGAGTTTCTGTACTAGTCTGAATCAGTCTAATGAAGACTCACTCAATCGGATTCAGATATACAAGCTAGTTAGGATATATAACAAAGCACCTAAAGACACATTAAAACCATGAAAAAGTAGCGTCTCAACAGCAAAAAAAATTGAACTAAATCATACCGACCACGCATTTTGAACGGTAGTGTAATTACGTATTGAACACTGGTGTTTTTATCTCAGTGCAACAACAGCAGGTTGAACACAGATATGAAAGATAAAAAAAATGTGCTTTTTTGAGGATAACAACATCTATTGGAAGAGCTGTTTTTATGCTCTTTTCAGGCTTGACAGCTCTTTGCTTGCGGTTACAAAACATTTCGCGCCGCCTCGCATGGCCTCTGCCTGTGGCCTGACACTGATGAAATGGGTTATTGGGCATTTGCCACGCCGCACCATTTGTACACATGGCCCGGGGCAGGATATGATCAGAGGCCCTCCGTCAGATGCCCTCCAATAGACCTGGACTGTTTTATTACTCCCGAGATGCCGGCTGTCGGGAGGAGATAATCTTAGCAGGAGAGGGCCGCTTTCCAAACCCTGGAAACAGCTTGACTTTGAATGCCTGGCTGCTCTGTCAAATGAAGTCTTGGACAAACACGGCTGCTCGTCATATTAAACGCGTCCGGGGCCGATGCGATTTAACGCGCGCGATGGAGAGGCTGAGTGGCCACGTGAAAAGTAGAGAGGACACAATCGTAACAGAACTTAGCAGCTTGGCTCGTGAATATTCATTGGGTAGCCATAATTAATATTCGACAGCGGTGCCGGCACTCCCACCTGATTTGCTCAAAGGCAAAAACAATGGTAAATAGGCTCTAGGTGTAGTAGGATTGTTATTTCAATTCATCAAAATACTGTGTACGTGACTGACAACAGCTCTGCAATTGGCTGACAATATAACTGTTTCCTAAAAAGTGTCCCCCTTATAAAAGGTTGCTGAAAGATACCGTAGTTATGAAAGCTGTAATAGCTTTATTGCATTGTATTTTTGTAGCTTCACTTTGGTTGTGGTTCATTTCGACGATGCGTAAAGATTTCGCGACCTTGCTTTTGTGATCTCGTGACTGCATGGCAGATTCGGGCCAGTTACTTTTACATTATTGCATGCAGTTAGCATAAACCAAAGCAACTTATACAAGTGGAATTAAGCCATTAATCGAAAAAGGAAGTGATATATTCATTATACAAATTGGATTTATGAGACAAAGTTGAGAAAGCTCGCAGCAAATTAAGGCATATATATGCATGTATCATGTATTATTATTATTATTACTACTACAGTTATTTTTATGATTATTATAATTATTACTTAAAAATATAGACTCACGTTAGCTCATTGTACATGGTGGTGGGAAGGGGTCCATCTGTGCTATTGCAATATTAATTATGCAATATTATGCATTGAGTCCTTATTAATATTATGCATTTTCCGCCCCGGGCTGAAAGTCACCCTGTACAGTACCAAGATAAATCAGACTGCAAGTTACCATTGGAAATGCTACGTAACAATAAAAAAAAATGATGCCACAACCCAATCCCAAAATTAAAATGCAGATAATAGCAGATCTGAATTTGTGAAATGCATGCATGACTACTCGAATACTCATCTGCATCTCTAGTTTCATTCCTTATGACACATTTTTCCTTCTGTCTGTGATGACACATACGACACATCAGATACTGCACCGCACTGAAAATCGTGCCTTCAAAGTCAAAGATAGAGCTTTATTTATTTATTTTTTTCAGATTCACTACAACACGGCATACTGCAGGACATGAGGACAATGAAACGTGCTGTAAATGCACCACTGCTGTAAATTTTAACTAGTATCCCTCCGGCATCAGCGGGTGTTTATGATTCAGCAGCACAGACTCCGATCGTGCGTCAGATGGTCTGCACTGGGCCAAGTTTACGCATAAAAATTTTCAAATATATCCAGTAAGTTTGTTTGAGGCCATTTAGATCAACTAAACGAGACTTTTCATGAAGACAGCAGCGGCAAACTCCCAGTTGAACTCGTTTTAGTTAACATGCACTATCATTTGATCAAGTTTAGGGTCAGTATGTTACGCTTAACCAAAGGTGCAGTTATTTGGTGTGGATGAGTTTGTTTCTTCAACAGCGTTGCATCACCGTCAGAATGAGAGTCCGAACAGCCGATAAAAGCATCCACACCGGTCCAGTCCATCAGTTAGGCCTAATGTCTTATGAAGACAAAAGCTGTGTTTGTAAAAAAAACACATCCATCGTTATAGCTTTTAAACTTCAAGCCGCCGCTTCTGGCCACAGTATCTATAATCAATAACAATGCTTGTTTAAGTGAGAAAGTCCATCTCCTAATGACCTCTCACGTCAAATTCTAGATTTGTCTAGATCTTTATTAGTCAGTTTGCTAATTTCATAACAATGCTTGATCTGTGCAGATTTCTCTCCTGATTCAGACAAGATGACTTTTTCCCCGGAGGAGGCAATATTATGAATAGAGGACTGGTATTTTAGCTGGAAGCAATTGTCTTGATGGATTGATGGTTTCTTACAAACATGCAGCTTTTCACTTCTCTAGACATTACCTGGTGGACTGGAGTGGTGTGGAATGCTTTTGGATCATTGTGATGTTTTTAATCAGCAGTTTGGACTTTTGACGGCACCCATTCACTGCAGAGGACCAAGACCTACATTTCTCCAGATCTGAAGACACAAACTCATCTACATCCTGGACAGCTTGAGGGTTTCATTAAATTTTCATTTTATAAGTGAACTATTCCATCAACCCGAGAGCATTTTAAGTGTCATTCTTGTCATCGGCGTTGGGTTTGGCGATCATAAAGCAGGGAGGAAGGCTTACCTTCGGGTCCATGTGAATGAAGCTGTGAGAGCCTCTGGTGGCAAATGTGGATCTGCGGACCACTCTGCTGTGATGGAAATGGTAATGGCGCTCCAGTCCTCCGATCTACAGGAACAAACGGCCATGAAAAAAGCATGGTAAGTCACGATAACACATTTGAGAAAGCCATGAAATGAACTTTAATCAGACAGCTTTGGTGGATAGAAATTGCATCTCGGCATGGGCTATCCTACCCAAAAGGAACCAATATCAACACAGACTGCAATATAAAAGCTTCATGCACACGGGTTGCTGTTCCAACCTCATAAAAAGTGATTTTGCCAAAGTGAATCTCTGTAGAATGGACATATGGCACACAGTGGGTGGTGCCATGGAAGGCGAAGTCTAGCTGACACATGCCTACTGCCCTCAAGATCTGACTGTGATACGCAGCACATCTATCACACACCACCATTTCTGAGACAAACACTTAAAGGCATAGTTTAGTATTTACTCAACCCTCGTGTTGTTCCAAAC
Organism: Puntigrus tetrazona; assembly: GCF_018831695.1. NCBI lineage: Eukaryota > Metazoa > Chordata > Actinopteri > Cypriniformes > Cyprinidae > Puntigrus > Puntigrus tetrazona. The sequence continues at coordinate 8,399,067 of NC_056705.1, read as the reverse complement.
CTGCATGCTGTTATTTTGTCATTCAGAGTCCATCATTTTCCCTCGCACAAAGAACAGACGCAAATGTAATTATTTAGATTTCATAATTGCAAATGGCATTCTCCTTCCAAAAAATTAAAATGTTCATAAATCACAGTTGCAATGTTTCAAATGCATTTTATTGTTCATGATAACTTGGAATGATGTTATTTTTGAACTGGAATTTTAGAGCTTTGATGGAACATTTTTAGTGATTCAACACAGAATATAGAACTTCTTTCAAAAATTTGAAATATCAGTTTCAACATCATTATGGCGGTAAACTGACTTCTAACAGAGCAAACGACTTCCGTTTCTTTCCCGCTCTAAACTAATGTCGGTTCTGCACTCTCAGTGGGGCGGTACCTTTTCAAAAGGCTCACTATGGTATTAATATGTATACTTTATGTACTAATATGTACTTTAATAGGTACCAATACACATCCTTTAAGTACAAATACGTAGCTTTTGAAAAGATACTGCCCCAGTGACGTTTTTTCCCAAGAGTGGGAGTATATGTGTTGTGGGAGTATATGCACATATTCAAGATGCCACAAAAATACTGAAGTCAACATCAAACACTGTTTTTAGAGGTTACAGTAAAAAAAGCTGTTCTATGAGAGAAGTCATAGATAGACAGATTGCAACAGGTAAGATTCATTTTACAGCACTTATTATTTGTTTCAATGGTATCTGCATTCTGCAAACAATGACTGATTGTCGCACAGAAGTTCAATGATGTCAAGACCGTGAGGCGATTGGTCTACAAGGCACACATGGCCCAAGTTGACCGTTACTCTTTCACCGATGGAATATTTGCGGACCTTGGTATCCATATTCCAAAGGAGCGTTTGTGCGGGTTGCCAGATTAAGGGCACGCAGCAGTAATGCGACTTAAACTATAAGTTCATTTTTGTGGGTTTCAATATGATTCTGCTCAAAGAGATATTTAAATGGACTAAGAGGATAGAGGTCAAGTACAATCTGTGATCTCTGACTTAGTTCGTTTGCTGTCTTCCATGGTTTCCCACCGACAGCCCAGGGCGCCGAAACACTATTGGATAAATTGAAAGCGGGTGGAGTCAAAAATACCAAAACAAAAACAGACATTCTGACACAGATCACACATTTGAAATAACTGGCTGATCTTTGCTTTTTTGTTTTTTGCTCGTTAGTTTTTTGTAAGTAAACCTTTCAAGTATTTAATCTCGTAAATAAAAAGTTTTCTTTTCTAACTTTACTGAATATGCCTTTGGCGAAAAATAGGGAGAGGAATTAATGCACGCGTGTTTATCTCCCAGAAAGCCCGTCTGTAAATGAACCCTACGTTTCTTTGCTCACTCATTGATTCTCGTTGCTGTCAGGACACACTGAGCATAGTATTTAATCTCGAGAACAAGTTTCCTTTGTAACACTTGAGATGGTGTAATACCGAATATACCTTTGCCAAAAATGTGGAGAAGAATCCAAGCACATGTGTTTATCTTTCAGGAAGCCTGTCTGAAGTCTGTCACATCTTCTTTCTTTTTTTTGCTCAGTCACATTGATTCTCCTTGCTGTCAGGACACACTGAGCAGAACTGAGATGCACGCATTAGGCAACAAAGTGGACTTAAAATAACCTTGAGAGGCAACTTTGTACTTTAAACTAAGAAATACAAGGCATCTGCCATGAGCAAGCTATCCTCTCAAACCAAAGCTTCACAGAATGGAGAGGTTAGCTTGAGGAGATCATCTTGAAGTCTTTAAGAAAAGTCAATTCACCAAATTCAAGGCGTACTATTAGTGTAGACAGTATTCATTTGAGCAGACACCACCTCCGGATGTCCTAAGGCTCTCTAAGAAAGAGGTGCATTCCATGCATTGAGGTTGACTTGGGAAACAAGAGCTGAACAACGTGTTCGAACAATCCACAGTATGATTTCTCAAGTTCTCACGATGTAAACATGGTTGAGAAGAGTTTATTTAAGGATACAAGGGGCAATTCTGGACATACTGCAAGAACACGAAGCCGGCGACCAAGAGAAACCCAAAGGCCGTTCCAGTATTCGGAAACCCTACTGGCTTTCTGATACTTGAAATTGTAAAAGGCACAGCAAACAATTTTTGTCATATCACACATAATATTACTAAAACGTATGCCAAGATATGTCTGGACTCTTTAAACCAAAACAAAAAGCAGGTATCAGCCAGTCAAGTACTCAGGTTTGTCGATGCGCATGTTGCTTTGTAGTTTTATAGAAAAGTGCGGGTGGTCTAATTTAGAGGGTAAAGTCGGAAGAAGGAACACTGAAACCAAAGCATTCCAAAGATTTCCAAAGCATCCCAAAGAACCTTAATTTACAACAACCAATGGAACATCACATCAGTCGCAGTGTCAACCAAATCAAATTTAGCTTCTCATTAATTGGCTGATCAATCTCCCTCTACTATACAAGTAAACTATTTTCAAGCAGAAGAAGAAAAAAAATCGACACATTATTGCCTTCGCCATCAATCAAAAACTATCAAAACACGATTAAAGCACAAAATAATTTTCCTAAGCCAATGTCAGTAATAATTTTTGACATTGCTGAATCTATGCAGTTTATCATGATAGCAATACAATGTTTAAATAAGCAAACTTTTGCACAGTGAGCAGTTTTGCCCTACTTTATTGCAAAACACGGGTCCTGAAGTGCAATCGGCCTTGGTCATGTTCGACCATCTCGAGTCATCTCGTTCCATTACTATCTACACTGAGTTGAGTAATCCTGCGGATTTCAATCATTTTCGTAGACCCTTGGGAAACCTTTTCGTTTGCGTTGTGAGCTTGATCGGGCAACAGCAGACCACCTGTATTGCCACCAGCAGTAGTGTCGGTCTTTGAGCCACGCACGGAATTGTAAAACTGCGTCTTCATCACATTTCATCTCACTGTTTGACAGTTCGCGCGCTCACCTCGCCGAAACTCAAAGCGTGCGCGTAAAAGTTGAATATCTGTTTAGCCAAGCGCTAAAACGGTTAACGATTGGTTGACTGTTGCTAAACAACTGACCATCATTCTAGCACGGAGTTGTTTACATTTTGGCCCGACGGTTTTTCGTTGCCTCCCGGTTTTAAAAACACACCGCTGCGTGCGAAGCATGAAAGCCCCGAGCAGAGCATTTTAATGCGTAAACATCTGCGTGATTTACGCATGACCTAACTTGTTGGTTTTTGATAACGCCGGCGATGCTCTGTTCTCGCACAGACGCGTTTCCCATCATTCGCAGTAACCGGGACGAAAACAGAAACGAGGAGATGTGCTTACCTGACCCAAATTGGTAAAGCCATATTTTGAAGCGAGTTTGTCAGCTTCCCCTGGTCCTCCGGGGATCCGAACAGCCCAGTGATTGGTGTAAACGCGAGAAAGCGACGCTTCCCAAAGCCAAAAAGTTGACAGAACAAAACCAAACGACAAACGCATGATGCTCGTCGATGGTCCGGTCGATAACGTCGGGGGTAAATGATTCACGCAGGAGCGATCGCCTTCAAACTCATCAAAACGCGAGCCTGTGGATGGGCATCAAACCTTCAGTCATCCAAAACATCCCCGAGTTACTCCCGCGTAATTCTCTCCCGTTCACCACGCCGCATCCCTTCTTATCGCATCATCCGCGAGCTCTAGTTCAGTAAACCCGAAATATTTGTCCCGTTTATCGACAGATGGCACGCCAGAAGATATGAGCGCCGTCATGTAAGCCTATGGCAGAACGAGCGCGCGCTACTATTGAGGTTAGCAGCGCGAGCTTATGGCTAGTGTTTGCGCGCCGCACTTGGCAAAGTGTTTCGCACGCACGCGCCAATAAAGGCGTTTTTATAGAGACAACTGTGCGAGGCATGCATACCGCTTCCTTGGAGGCAGGACGCGGTTCACACCTGACAGGTAATTCCCACAACGACTAAATAGAAGTAGGTTACAAGTATAAGTGACTGTTTAGAAATGAGGCTTTACACCTGTTCATCCCAAATTGAAAAGAAAGAGAGAATTGCAATCTTGCCGTCGTTGCTTCTTCCTATTGATAGATTTTTAAATACCGTGTCCAAAAGTATTTGCAATAAAGTGCAAACTTTTTCATTTGCATGCACACTAACTCGCGATACATAAATAAATAAATATATTATGGAATGATAATTGCATTTAGTTACTGTAATTATGCCGAGAGTGTTTGGAGCGACAGGAGCAATGCCCTGAATTGTAGAGGTGTTTCGAGAGCCCATTGCACGATAATTAGATGTGATGAAAACAGCACATCTTAACAGATGAACACACAGGATCCAAAAGAACACATTAAAAAACTGAGATTTTTAGTTTTGTTGTCGGTTTCAGTGCAGCTATAACGAAACCAAAACATCCAATTACCGAGAAGTTATTTTAAGTCACCCTAAGGTCATTCAGGATGTAGATGAGATTGTTTTTTCATGTTTCTTCAAAAGATCAGTTGCTCGCCAGTGGATGCGCAGTGAATGGGTGCCGTCATAATGAGAGCGCATTAACAAAAACATCAATATCAAACAATAATGCACAAGTAATCCACGTCACTCCATTTGCCATTTGAAGTAAAAACCTGCAGTTTTGTCCAAAAAAAAAGCATTTTTTCAATACAAAAGACACCGGGCTCTCATTCTGGCAACCATTCATTGCAGAGGATCCATGATTTCTAACTTTGGGGTGATCTACTCCTCAAACTTTAGATATAACTGTAAACGGTTTGCATGACTGCAGTTGCAACGCTCATGCAAAAGATGTCCTTCTGTGTTTTTTCCCCGTGTTATTAACTCAGCACTGACACAAAGTGAATTCTAAGCCAAGTTCTGTTTCAAAAAACGGTGATATAATTGTTTTTCTACTTCTATCCATACCATCTGTGCCTTCCCTGCGGGGTTGGAAAAAAAGGCCAGACGACACTCAGTCTTCTGCTTGTAAACGATCAGAATATCTCTGTTCATGAGAAACAACACCGACGGTCTAAATTTAGATGCCGATCGCCGGATTCAGTGTCAACAGCTAAATCTGACAAAAACACACAACCGTAAGGATTTCCAAAAGAGTCGTCTGTTGTGTCTTTCTGGGTCTCTTCCTTTCGGTGCAAGCCTAGGGAATTGTTTATTGTCTATTTTATCGTTCATTAAGCGAAACGATCGGCCTGCTGTAACAGCTGCTATAACACATCTTTCCTCAACAAGCTGCACGATTTGAAGTGGCCTAAACGACGCTTGAGGAGTTAGCTCAAGTTAGCCGTAGCGTTTGCCCCAGCAAACATCGCTAATAAAACAACAGATGACCCGAAATGAGATTCTGTTAGGCAGCAGGAGCCTATTTTAAAAGAATACAAGCTGTATATATTCACGGCTCTCGTTAAACCTCATAACCTCGGAAGACGTTTATAGGATAACAGCGGGGCGCAATCCTCCTTGAAATATTGTTGAGCATTATCTGCGCTGAAAGCTCTGCTTTAAAGGAAAACATTTCACAGTCTGGATTTATGTCTTGGGTATTATGCACGCCCGATCAGCCTCGGTCTTCGTTTGGCCTTCTCCCTAGGGGGGGAAAAAAACGTGAGTTCCTCGTGAAAAAACGCCGTCGTGTCGCCAGGCATTCGGGCGTGAGTCGAGCTCGTTGGATTCTTCAAGCCGCTCGTTTGGCGGAGAGTGAAATACCGCCGTGGCTTTTAGAGCTGAGCAAGTTTTTACTTGATCGTCCCGAGCAACGAAGGGGAATAATTGAGCATTATGTCATTTGAAGCGTGCTGTCGCGTGCGTTCTTAAAGTTAAACCTCATCTCGGAGGGAAAGCGCCGCGCTGTCACCTGCGCCCAGATGCCTTTTGTGATCTGAAACGAGGCCCGTGTGACATTTCATTTACGGTTATCCATCCAGCAGACAGCTTTATCCAGAGTGGCTTAAAAATGAGGAAAACATAAGCAAACCGTCATGGGGAAATGCTGCAATGAACGTTAGGAAACGCAGAGGTTCAGGCTGCGCGTGTTTATTTCGTTACAACTCAATCCACCATTTTGGATGCATCGTTTTAACCAAGATTTTGTAGTGCATTGTAGAGATCGTTTGAAAAGGGCAGTGTCTTATAAGGCAGTGGGATCTTATTGTCTATAGTTTGGAAAAACTTTTGCATCAGAAGCAAATGACTTGCTAATGCTAATACGCTCGCCAGTTTTAAAAATGGATGGCTCCTTTAGCTAAATGCATTTATTCAAGGGATAGTTCACCCGAAAGTTAAGCGCTCAGGCCAGCCGGGTGTAGATAAAAAGTCGCCTCATCTGATTCAGGCGAGAAACATGAACAGATCAAGCTCAGTTTAGCGAAAACGGGCTAAAACAAACATTTGGGCGGGTTTTGATGTGAACGTTTTCTCACTGAAAACTTTAAGGTAAAGTCAACTGTAGCATTACTTTTCTCTTCACGCCATGTTAACCGATGGACTGGAGTGGTGTGGATTATTGCGATGTTTGTTCGTTCTGACGGCACCCATTCACTGCGAAGCTTCCGTTGATGTATAGCACGCATCGCTACAAATATGTTGATGAAGAAAGAAACTCGTGTGTATCTTGGATGCCCTGCAGGTGTGCACATTTTCAGCAAATGTGAACGTTTGGGGCGAACTGTTCCTGAGTCAAGACAGCTGTAGAATATAACCGGAATAACTTCACCATATGTTGGATGGAAAGGCACAGGCTCCCGCACAAGGTCCATATTGTACATGCCGCCATTTAAATGCAAGCACATCTTTATCCAGTATCGTCTTCCTCCGAAATCATTTTAAACTCCAAATGGGGTGGTTGCGTAATGTTTTTTTGCTGCCCACAGAGCAGATTTTGGCAGGTAGAGTTGGCTTGAGAGTCTCTCCAGAGATCTTGGCCAGCTGAATTTCTCATGATTACTTCAGTGCTGGCAGGTATGTTAGTGTTAGAGGTTAACAGGTGGATATGTCAATCTGTCACTAACCCGTTTATAATAGTGCGCTTTGCACAGTCGGGGCATTTTTCTGCATAAAGCTCCTTCTATATGCGGCTACTTTTTCTTTTGGCATTATAACATTAAAAATTAGATCCAATTTAGTGTGCTGGATTTCTCGAGAGACCCGTGTTATGTCATATCAGCGTCTCACATCTGTTGTACATCTTGACGAAAAATGCAGAGAGTTGAGATGTCTTGATGCCAAAGTTTACTTTCAGGAGGTCAAGAAAGGAACCGCTCGACTTAAAAAAAAGATTCTCTCCTACTGATCAGGGGTGTGTTTCCCGAAAGCGATATGGTTAACAAGTTCTGTCTTTAACAATAAAGTTGAGTGGAAATTAAGAGCATAGTTGGCTAACGATGCTTTCGGGAAATGCACCGCAGGAAAGTAAACGGAGACGCGCTAGTAAATGGGGCTTTTAAAAGCAAAACAATAATTCACTTTTAAGGGAGTGAAATAAATGTATCTCGTGTTATTAAATAACAGACGCCGAGAAAATGTTATAGCCTAATATATAATGGATTAAAAAAAATTAAAGGAAAGATTTTGTTTAGTAATGTAGACATTACAATACTCTAATTTGATCTTTCTATGCTAAATGTCAAGTTGCACACATAGAATTTATTCTGCATAGATAAATGGTTCTGGATTTATTGCAAATGACTAAGTCTGTGACATTCGCCTCCATTCTGTTCCAGCAGAAGTGTTTGTGATACAGAATTCGATGATTTTTCAGGAAATCAGGTTGTAATCGTATGAGAATGCTGCCACCTTCTGTTTCAACGTAAGTAAAACAAAAAAAACAAGTTATTATATTTTTATATGCATCATTGTGCTTGTTACGGCGGCGTGTGTGTTTATGTAAGAGACAGAGAGAAATCATAATGGATTCTATTTTGCACGTAATTACAATAGCATTTCAGGCAAACGTCCCAAAGGAGTCAACGTCAGTCCTGCAATCTCACAGACATCTGTTTAAATCCACAGATGTCCCTTTAGAGTTAGATAGACTGATTGCATTTCCCCTAGTTCAACAGCACTTGCATACATTGCTCTGTATCAAGTAAGACCCGCCTTCCGTGAATCTGGGACCCATTTGTCTTGCTGAAATTCGTCCCAGCTTTCATTTGATTGGAGTTGTTTGCGATGCGTTGCGTAGCACTGGCATCAGGTTCGCGAAATCCCAGCACAACCTTGAGTCTTTCTTGGCACAAACCGCCCATTTTACACAGATTAGTCCTGAACGAAGTCGCAGAGAGCCGACCGCAGCGCAACATCACCAGAGGGCTTTCCACGAGTTAATTAACTCCCGCCGACGAGGGGAAAATCCATAGGAAATGTCATGCAAGGTCAATCAGCGATTATAATGGACATGAGTTTGGGAATAAAAGTCTACAAATTTGTAAGCAAGCCAAGCACTGAGCACTTGTGACAAGTGTTGGGTCCTCAGGGTCGTCTCACGCAATGTGAAACACTGCTGGAGTTTTTTGGACCCTTTTTAAACTTATTTGTAGTTTGTCTGGGGAACGGTACAAACGAGCCTGCAGTAACAGAGAGTCTCTTGAGCAATGCCCAGGTAGGTGAAATCTGTTGACCCTTGTGTTGAGACCAATCAAGACAAGTATAATAGGTTTAAACTAATCTGTTTCTAACTATCATGATTCATCGTGTCTTTAGCACTGATTTTGAACACTCGTCCAGACCTCATTAAACATTTATTCTCATATGCATATTAAACAGTGTGTTGATTTAATGGTGACTAAAGCTCGTGATGAATATTTGAAAGTCACTGTTCTTGCGGTCGGTGTGCACAATGAGAAAAAAGTAAACTGCCCGAAGATACAAAAGTTATATCTTTGTGTACTAGATGTAAAAGGGGTTTGTAGCATGCCTTTTTTTGTTAAGAGAGTCTAAGCTATATATTGAATGATTATTTGCATGCTATGAAGGTCTTCCAAAAATAGGTTTTCTCAGAAGCAAATGCCGTTTTTTCCGTATAATGTGATTTAAGATGCGATCAGATTCTCAGGCCAAAAGTATTTTGTCAATAGCTTAAATCATTATAAAACCAAACGGCATTCTGTTTGTCTGTTGGATAAATCTGAAATCTGTATTCTTCTTTGACACGAACTTATCAAAAGCATAAATGTCCGGATGCATACTTTGTCGAAGCTAAAGTCCTGAAGTTTAATTCTGCAAAGTGTTTCGCGAGAGAGTGGGCGGGTTCACCTCCATTTTTTCCCCACACGGATGCTTCAGTGTGATCAAGACAGCATTTCTCGGCTCGATGTATAATGCGCACGCTCACAGAGCATCGGCCGTATGACAGCCCCATTACAGAGTCTGCCAGAAAGAGCCACTCGCTGCATCTCAATGACACACAGAGAGAGATCACGGGAGCATGTAAATCTGGCCCAAATGAAGAGCAAAGCGAAGCAATCAGGGGCAAATGGTGTTGTGATCATACAACGGGTTTTAGGCACAAGAAGAGTGCCTGGTTTTCATGTTTTAATTCAATTGGCGTGTTTCAGTTGAGGACACAACATGAAGCAGAGTTTCAGTTAACCACGAGACCCACGGTAGCCCGACTGTAGTCATTAAAAAACGATTGATACCATAAACAACACATTCCTCAAAATGTATTTTCCTGAATGTGATCCGTAGTATCAACATGCTACAGTGGCAACAAATGAATGGTTTTCTTGGGCAGTGCAGAAATGTTCGCAAAACTTTCAGTAAAGCTCAGATGAAGTACTGTTTTAGCCTAAAGTGTGTATATCATCATACTGATGTAGAGAACATTTTTGTACTATATGCATTATACTAAAAAGTCTTCCATGTTGGTTCATAAAACGTATTAATTTGTAATCATTATATAATAAAGTATATTATACTTAAGCGTAACTTTTAGACTTGACCTACTGAATCGCTTGACCTTTGCATAAAAAACTGTCTGCCAAATTCTCTAAAATGTAAATGTATCTTGATTTAAAGCGTAACTTTTGGTGCTCCAGTGGTTAATAGCGACTGTGGCCGACTTATAGGGTTTGGAAAATGGATTCGTGGTGCACTCATTTATTTATATATTCAGTACATTTTCAAAAAGTTGTGGACTGCAGCTTTGAGGATTGGTTTAAGAAACGAGACAGAGATACTAAGATAAGCAATTGTCTGCAGTGGGGTTCAGTGCCTTGCTCAAGGGTCTCACCTCAGTCGAGGTATTGAGGGTGAAAGAGAGCGATTATCATTCATACAATCCAGGCCAGGGCTCGAACCCACGACCTTTGTGTTGCAAGTCTGACCATTAGGCCACGACCGCCTCACGAGTCACGAACCCAGCACCCTCACTTTTTTTGCACTGCGATCGAAAGAGATTTCTCAAAAGCGTGGGAATCCCGAATATCTGTGCATCCTCCAAAAGGCAGCAGCTGTTTTTATGCACTACATCTTTAGAATAAATATTACGTTTCCAAAAGACATCCTGCAAGAAAGCCATAGCATGACGATGCTTGGAAGATGGACGCTTGCAGACAGTCAAGAGCTTCATGTGCTGCTCAAAGTCCACCAGAAGGGGGAGATGAAGGCCGGAGAAGCTAGTCTGCCGACAGGACGGCAAGAACCTACCAGACGCTTGCTGCGTATGAAGCACATGCTGTCTTTCCCCTTTACGCCCCTACTCTAACATGACAAACAGAGACAGATGGGCTCCACAGTCTATGGCTGGGGTTTCAACATGAAGAACAGCATTGTTTCCTGCGTAACTTTTTATATAAGCAGCAAGGTGTCTGTCAAAGGTTTGGATTTGGGTAACTACTTTTTGGCTGCTGACATTGTGTTTTGGACTTTAATGTCACTCGCCGGATCCACGAGACAGTGTTTGTCGCAATAATGACGCAGGAGTCTTTCCCAAAGTTCACAGCATCTCAACAGGGCACTATTACCTAAGAGACAACAAAAAAGTGGATGTTACATGTGCGTAGAGCCAAAATGACTGAATGCCATGGCTTTAGATGATGAGATAGCAAGCTTAATGACATTTATTTACTCGCAAAACGGCTTGTTTGATTTGAAATCTGAAAACAATAGATTTGATTGATTGAAATTAGCTTACAAATGGAAAGGGAAGGTGCCAAAATGACTCAAAGTTAGTTAGCTGTCCTTGTGAATTGTTAAATGAATAGTTCACCCAAAAGCGATATTTTGAGATTCAAGATGTAGATGGGTTTGTTTCTTCATTAGATTTGGAGAAATGTGTTATAATATCACTTGCTCACCAAAATGAGAGCTCAAACTGAATTATAAGAAATACATTTTGGGTGAATTATTCCTTTATTATTATTCCTATGCATGTAAATGAGTGAAGGTCACTTCTTCACAATAGGACGCTTGCAGTTGTATCTAGAATTTGTTTGCATTCATCGCCTGACGATTTAATTTATAAAACAATGACATTTTTAATATGGCTTTTTGTGGTCACTGTATGAGCATTCTTCGCTTCTTACCCAGAATAACCAGCCCATCCTGAGCACGAGTTATGGCGACATTGACCTGATTTGGATCAGTAATGAATCCCAGTCTTTTTCCTAGCCAGGCTTTACTTGGTCTGCCACTTCCTATAGCAGATATGGAGCAGGAGCGCACGGTAGACAGGATGACATACGGCCACTCACTTCCTGTACACAGCAATTTACATTCAGACTGTTCAACGGCTAAAAGCTTTTCTGAAACGATTTGTTTTAAACAAAGAGACTGAGCATGAATTGAAATCGGAAGAAAGTGCATGCACAGTAACGCACCTTGGCTTTTCATGATTGTGCAAACAGAGACATTCGCGAGATGCTTCTTCTCTAACATCCTTTTGATCTCGGACACCTGTGCGTTGTACGGGGTCAGAATCGTAATATGCTCGGGTTTCACACCTGACTGTTCAATCAACAGTCTTGCCACACGGACCTGGGGAGGAACACATTTTAATTATATGTACTTGAAATATGGTGCATTGAGTGAGAAAGATGAGCTTCACTCATACTGCCTTCATGCTCTTCTCAGATGCTCCTCATGAAATGAGGTGATGTTTTTGTCAACTTCATGTCCACTGGATGTATAATGTATATTTTATCACTGTACAATATGAACTTCTTAAACAGCTATGACTAGTGTTTTCTTTTAGACTTTTAGACTCACAGGAGAGTGGGTTAAAACGTTTAACTAATGGATATCACCAGTTGATTACTTGCAGCAGAATTGCTAAATTGTTTTGATGGGTTTAAAGGGTTATTTCACCACAAAATCAAACTTTCTTCATTAATTACTCGCCGTCAAGACCTTCTGTAATTTTTTGGAAAACAAATGAAGATATTTTTTATGAAATCGAAGAGCCACCTGACCCTCAAACACAACCGAAATGCTCCCAGCTCCAGAAATCCAATATTTGTTTTAAATACAACTTCAGTTTTTTGTAACGCTACAAAAATACTTTTTTGCAAAAACAAGCCATTTTACCATTCTCTTCTCCTGAGTTATTTTTTCAGCCATTTTATAATGATTAAATAAATTGTGTTATTTCTGTTTTCTTTATTTTAGTTTTTTACAAATGTATTTACTACGTTTCTGGAGCTGGGAATATTTCAGTTGTCTATGGAGGGTTTGGAAATATAAAATATCTTAATTTGCGTCCCGAAGATGAACGAAGGTCTTATGAGTTTGGAACGACATGAGGGCGAGTAATTAGTGACAAAACTAACGAGCTAACGCTTTAAATATGCAAATTAGGTGTGATATAATTAGATGTTCTAATTTGCATACGCTTCCAAAACACACATGATAAACCCAAAGGCTTTTACAGAACAAGAGGAAACACGCCCACAGTCCTTGACTGAATTCCTTTTGGGGCTTTAATAAGGATTAATCTATATTTACTTCATTGATTGAATTTTAAAACGTCAGCATGAGGATCTGACTTACAGCCTGCTCTGCCTCCTTAATGTTGGCCACGGAGTTCTCATTGCCTTCTTTTGTAGACACCACTAAGCTGTCTTCTTTTCCTTGCACGTGGCCAAACAGGATCGCCGTTGGCCTTCCACGATCGTTAAGCAGATAGCAGGGCCCTCGTTCAGCTCCGGTTTTCAGTTTGCCTTCGTAAAATTCTTCTGAAGGAAACCTGCAAATGTCTTCATGCTGACATACGCGCGCGTTTGTTAGACACCGAAGCAAAATGAAATCTTTGACAGTCTTGGTACGGATTCTTTTACCATTCTGTACTGTGTCTCCAGCATTTTGGCCAGATCCATGTAGCGTTCAAACAGAGACTGCTGCATGCCCATATTTTTCAAGAGGGCGCACTGCACTATCGGCCGTATCTGTCGGTGATCGCCCAGCAAAACTATCTGAAAAACAAAACCAGTGAGGCGCCGACTTTTATTTGGAAGATGGCATTGAGCCGCATTAGAAATGGAAGACGTGCATCTTTGCATCAGCCATAACCTCACGTCTTTTCGGTTCTGCCTGAAAATGGAAAAACGATGATGTAATTCCAGCACTCACCTGTCTTGGACTGTAGGAAACTAAAGGGATGAAGGCCTCTGGTTCTGTCGCCATGGCACATTCATCAATGATGATTTGCTGAAAATCCATGACCGCCAGGATTTCAGGTTTCAGCGCTGTTGAGCAGGTGCATAGCACTACATCATACTTCTCAATCTCACGCTTGTGAGCTTCCTTCAGCCGTTTCCTGTAACTGCAGAGACACACTTACCACATTACCACAATGACGACGACATTGACAGAATGGGTTTTAGAGTATTAGCTCAGTTTTTATGGGATATCTTTATATAGGATGCATTGTAATAACGCCTCATAATCATTAAAGATCTTTTCACATTCGTGCATCATGGTGGCAGCCTCTAAATGCAAAAAACAGGCATTTTACTCACACGTCTATATCATCCATGTGATTTTCAAAGTTATTTATTTCTTCTGAGGAATCATTTTTAGGTTCACGAACAAGATACATCAGTGTAATATCCCTGCAAAAAAAAAAAAACAATCATACATTAATGGGTATATTCATACACTATTTGTTATTATGTCTAAAGTCCAAATGTCCATCGCTGTTTTACATTCAAAGATAATTAGATAAAACGTTTAACAAAGGTATTTCATCAGCTAAATAGCCATAGTTTCCTTCCTCTTCATAAAAAAATATATATTTAGCCAATCAAAAACCAAAATTTCTGTTTTGGTGTAATGAGAGCCTGTTTCATTGTGCATGAACTGCTTTTGTGGAAGATCTGTAGAGAATGATACCATTTTGTGCTTTCGTTGTGGGATTGTTTCAACAAAGTTATGCAACAGCACAGCATTAATTACCATCAAGAGTTGCATCCATTTTTTTTTATCTTGTATTAACAAAGCTTTTTCAGTAGGGTTAAGCTCCAATTCATACACGAGAACACTCAACCACTATTTCACAAATTAAGAGTGGTGAATCCTGGCATTGTCTTCCTGGAACATGTACATGGGTAAATCTTATGGCATGACTGTTTGGGGAAAAAAAGGTTAACAGGGCAGAAACATATTAATCACTGTAGTAATGCTTCAATCTTAAAATCTTCAGTATTGTTTTTTTTAAAAACCAAACGACAGCTTTTTTGGCCAGGTATTGTATATAGGATGTCTTGAGTGACCGGCACGCCGACTTTGGAAAAAGAACACCAAAAGTACTTTTCCCCATTTCTGAACTGTCACCACTTTCATATAACACAACAGCGATTGCTGAAGTGGACACATTTTACTAATAGATCTCTGTGAAAAAAGTGGCTCCTACCTGAGCTCCTCTTTTGGTTTTTCATCACGGAGTGATTTGCGGCAAAGCTTTAGATCACTGCCTGTATATGGAAATTCACGCATTTCCATCTGGTCACAGTAGATTCTCAGAGGCTTTAGGACTCCCTTGAGTTTCAGCAACTGCTCTGGGAAACAAGATAAGTGGTGTCATGTAAGTACACTTCATCAGGTAAAAGGGAGCCTGAAATGTACTCCATGCATGCATGAAAATGTCAGTGCAACTGCATGCAACTCAGTTTCATTTTCATCCCAGTAAAGCAAATATATAGAATAACAAACATATAATATGTTTCTGACTTCCTTTGAAAAACTTGATGGTTCTACATTTGTAAACATAATGAGGGTATAAGCTGTATATTTTAAAAGACCACCAAACACAATTCACCTGCAACAATGTCCACAGATTTGTTGGAAGGTCCGCAGTAGAGGATGGCAGGCTTTTTTGAGGGTTTCTCACCAGGGGTTGATTTGAAAGAGGCCAGAAATTCCTGGTTCTTCATGAAAAACTGGTAAACAATGTGAATACCAACCACTGTTTTTCCTGTACCTGTGGATGAAACACGGTGCACTTCTTAAGTACTGTCCACAACACATCTTCATTCCCAAGACTACAAATCAATCTGATTATTAGACGATATTGATTTTTACATTTTCTGAAAAAGATACGAATGACGAATCAGCAAAAGGCAAATCAGTGAAATCAAAAATCAATTTGGAAATATTGTGACATTAATAAACTCTTTAATACTGAAACCAAAAAAAACGTTACCTTACAAAGTGCTGCTACATATTCCAGGAGTAACTTATATATTATTAGTACACTACATTATTAGTATATAGAGTATTAAACAGTACCTGGGGGGCCCTGGATCACCGTGAAAGGTTTCCTTACAGCCTCCTCAACAGCTTTCTTCTGGCTCTCATTCAGACATGGCAGGTTCAGGCTTTCATCCACATGGTCTAAGCTGATATTTGTATAAGCATCTACATCAAAGGGGTTTTAAGCACATTAAAATAACAAATTTGTAATTCACTTTATTGTTTTTTTGTAGAAACTCATATGAAGGCAGAAATTAGAGTGGTCCGCAAACATCGTTTGAGTATTTAGTCATATCATATGCCTTTAGTTCAGTTATTTCTTTACTTGTTTTTTAAGTTATTTCAAAGTTCCTTACAGCCTAAATGTCTTATCCTTATACGTCTTGAAGTTAAACATCTGAACAGTGTTATAAGGTGTGGCAACTGTAGTATAAGTTTAATAATTGATGCCGAGCCATAGAATTATTCTGAAACAATGCACTCCAGATGTATAATGCCCATTATTATTAAGTTATCATGAAATAAATTGACCAATTTTGTGAAATACCATTTTGCCTGATCTTTCGTGTTGTCCCACTTACCGGCATTCAGCTGTTTAAGATGTTTTCCAGTCGCGACATTCTTCACCAAGTCATTAGCCTGTTTTAGCTTTTCAATGACACGTTCTCTGACCCTGCAAAAACACTGCATTAGTATATGTTTAATTGTGTGTCAATCTGAAATGCATCAAGATGAACCATCACTTACAAAAATGGAATTTTTTTGGGAATGACCTCGACGGTGAATTTTGTTTCCCGTTCACAAACATTGGGAGGAATGTAACCTATAGATCTTTTTGTAATCAGAAAATGAATTTTGTCTTGATTGTCTTCTTTCTTTGTTTTTTTGTCTTGATTGTCTTCTTTCTTTGATTTTGTGGTTACTGCGTGTGCAACCCATGTAAAAGGTAGTGAACCCTGCAGGTCCAAAGGTTCACTTTTCTCTGGTTTCTGATCTCTTAATCTGATGCACAAGAAACAGTTTCTAAGATCAAACTCCAGATACCACTCCTTTTTCTGAGTCTTGTTTAGATAAAAGTACCCTTGGAGATTTGTTTCATCTTTACTCCAGGTTATAGGAACATCCTCTAAAATGATGCTGTTATTTTCTTCCAAAGCATTGTAAGCGGTGTCTATCTTACATAGTTTTCTCCATATGTTCTGGTACTCTTCGTAGCTCTCATAGAAAGACTTTGATGCATTGCATACGGTTTTGGAAAAACAATCAATAGGGTTTCTTGTGTGCTCCAAACAGACCTCAAAACACTGATTAACACTGAGCAGTTGAACTACAGGAACTGGAAAGCCATCTTTGAATTCAGTCCCAAGCTGCACCTGAACAACTGCTCCCAACTTTAGCTCCATGGTTAGTTCTTCATAATGGCATGCTTTGTTTAAACATACCTCACTTGTATTCCTTTCCTTTTCTTCATTCTTACATTTTTTCATGTCTTGGAGGCATTGATCAATATTAATCCAGTCCTGCTGTTTCATGGCATGTACCAGTCTTTTCCACAAGTTACTTGACACCGATGTCACATTCGTCATGGGCTTTGACAGATGGAAACTCTTGAATGATTTTCTGAATGAATACACTCTTCTCTTCCAATGAAGTATCATGGAATTATCTTCCCTGTTGTATCTTGGCTGATCCACAACTTTAAGATGCTTGTACATGATGGGGATGACGTGTAAATTAGAAAGTAGCGGGAACGATATAGTGAAATCATGCCCTTGTGGAGTGAGCTGGGACACCAATGCAAGCTTCACCACATCTTTGGGTTGAAACTGAAACTTGTTTAGTTCCAACACCAGAGAATCGTGCTTCTCTTCTGCATCCATTCCAGATTGGCAGAAGCCATTGATTTCAACTTGAGTGTAGTCAGCTTGCTTTAGGATCTCTTTAGACATTGAGGTGTGCAGAAGTCTCTGCAGGATAAGGTCCAGATAACGCCTCATAGGAGATGAAGCCCATGTGTAAGCGTTTAGCTGTAAATCATGGTGACCCAACCTGGAATCCACCGAGGAACATGACCGAAGGATGAAAGCTTTCTTCTGAATGTCACGAAACTCCCACGCCATGGGGTTAAATGTGGGATGGATTTCATCTGTAAAAATCAACTGCATCAGATTATAATAGTCTTTGCTCTTTGCAAACTCTTCCATCTTTTTAAATATGGACGTGAATATATTAAAAGATATGCCGTTGTGGTCCGTATTTTCATATTGTGGATTGGTCCAAACTTCCTCTTCACTATCGGTATCTACTCCGCAGATATTTGAAAAGTAAGGTGACATGAGAATTAGCTCAGAGTATTTCTCCTTAAACTGAGTCAGTTGTTCGGGGTCCGGCTCCCTGTGGCACCTCAGTGGGGTGAGATCTCTTGTGACGTCTGTAGAGATGAGTTTTTCAGCTGCGGCACTATTGTAGAGATTCATTAGCTCCTCCACCATGACGCGAGAGCGACTTTGCCCCGCCCGCCTCCCAAACAGCCATCCGCCTTCCAGCCTGTATTTTCTGTGCACTTCTGAGAAACGGCAAGCAACAGCCAAACATTCCTCGACGCAAGAGAACCGCAGAGGCTCAGAGTCACCCGAGCAGTACTTCTGAATAATTCCGTCTGCCACTTCATACGACATCTGTCTGTCAGACCTAATCAGGGTTTGATCAAAGTCCATGTTTAGTATTTGGCTTGTATTCTTGTCAACGTCTACCAGCAAGGATATGGCTTTACGGTCCTCATCAGGCACCAAACTCAAGTGGTTTTTCCTTAGGTCTCTTGAAAACAAGAAATTTACATCTCCCTTCTCTGGAGTGTAAATTGTTTTGCCGCACTGTCTAGCGAAATTGTCTTGCTCGCTATATTTGGGAATGACACTTGCGACATCTGTAACGTGAATACCAATCTGATAGCGATCAGAGTTAATTTCCTTCACACTTATGGCGTCATCCAGGTTTTCAGCTTCAGGTGGGTCAATGGTGAAAGTGAAAATCTCATACAATTGTGTCCTGGATAAAGCCTCATCTTCTATAGGTTCTTGTAGTTTGAATGGTGGAGGTGTGTTTTCACAACCAAGTTCAATTTCTAATATTTCTTTGAAAGCATCACACTCTGGAATTACTTTTGTGACCACTCCGAGAGGGTATGTTTTCCCATTTTCCCATTTTATAACCTTGACCACCAACATTATATTCTCAGAAATCCTTTCAGTTTCCTTTTTCACCCAGCGCCCATTCTTGTACTCTCGTATTTCAACTATGCCCGAGTCAGGACTAGTTTGAACTGTTCGTATTCTGGTCATGTGTTTGTTAACAGGTGCAACAAGTTTTGGGTCATCTTCCACCATCTTGCAGATGAAGATTAAGGCGTTTTCATCTCTATTTATTAGTCCGACCACCTTTCCATTTAACACTTCACCTTTCTGCGGACAATGCTCCCTGTCCAAGATTTCTACACAGACTTCATCTCCAGGAAAGGACCTGCCCACATTTTCTCTTCCACAGATTTTGATGCATAGCGTTGGTTCGCCGACAGGACTGGCATGCGCCTGATCATGTCTTTCCATTTTAAGTCTACATCGTTTGAAAACAACTGGATTGGAATTCAAACGTTTTTCAATATCTTCCTTGCGGAGTTCTTGATCAAATTCATAGTCAAAACGTGGTTCCATTGAGGTTTTGCAAAGGGTTTTGGACTGATTCTCCTCTGCCTTGTTGCTTCTAGCAGTCACTCTTTTTTGATACAAAGGTCTTTCTGTCTGGATTTTCACCTGCAAACATAAACTTTCAAAATGAAATAAAAAATGTACCAAATTTATTTTATAAATATGCTAACTGCAGCTTCCTGTGAAACATCAGACTTTACTCTGGTGGCATTTGCTAACCTTTAACAGTCATTTAATCCATAAACTCTGCCTCTGTAATCTCACCCTCATCTGGCTCCACTTTAAAGTATAAGACTCATAGCTCAAAATTTTATCAACACTGCACAGAAAGAAGTACTGCCCTAATTTTATTACTATTTATTATAAGAATATCACAAACTTCAGAAATCAGTCACTGAGGTACAAGCACAATAACACACTCAGCAAAATACCCTCTAATTATCGTTATCTATAAAATCCCAGAAAATATAAAGTTGGTTTTGGTTTTGTTAATATCGCACACCCCTAATACGCAACAGAAGGCTGAAACTATATAGGGCCACTATTATACAGCATATAACTATATACAATGTACTATAACTATTTAAAAATAAGAATAGGTATGTGACAGCAACCTTTTTGGAACTTTAAAGGAACACAGATTAAATCACAAAAATGAATTAAATCGTCAAAGTGTGTAGCTTCACTATTCAATTCTTACAGACAAAACAACATTAGCATTTCAAATAACTGGTCTAGGCACTAAACACGGTCCTATTTAAAAGTCACCCAGCTTCACAAATCGGACATAATTATTACCTTCCGCCGTGGAGGAGTGTTTGCTGAGAGAGTAGAGAGCTCAGGCGCATGGGCTGCTCTCTCTCGGTTAACAACTAATAAAGCTGTCAGAACAGCAGACGCTAGTATTGGGATTGCGTGCTGCTAGGGTCACGTTTAACCGCTCGCCACACCTGTTTCTTACTATAGAGGGCGAGTCGATTAGGGGAGAGTCGAAACCTTAGGCGTCGTAATTCTAATTTTCTCTGAAGGGAAAGTCGCGAATCTGTTGGAAGCCGCTCGCGATGCTTCAAATCACAGTAAATTAAATGCATGTGTTAAACTATGTTTTTATCGCACTGATTCGGGCCATTGTGTATAACTACAGTTGAATTAAACCACGGCTGCACTATGATTAGTGCAGCGAAGCCATTGGTGGTTTTGCGATTTCCATCAAATCTTTGTTTTTTGCAATTTGGTTGCTTGTTTAGCAGTTGCTGTTTATTTTGCACAAAAGGCTTGTATAGCCTGCTAGTCTAAAGCAATTTACATCCACGCGGAAAAGAGTCCCCAACAATTTAATCGAAATAGCTATATTTACAATTATTACTTTGTATTATTACTTTATTAAATAATTACACGCTTATTAGGCTTTGAGTCGATCGGCTTCATTAAGATCAGCATGGGTCTGAATATCACCATATGACAATATATGAGACTGATTTAATCTATAACGCACTACTAAAGTTAGCATGTGAATGAAAATCGTTTTTTACCTTGATTTTTCTTTTTCAGAGCCCACAGGCGTCTTCACGTGCTGTGTTGGCGCCTCTGTTGCCTTGGTACCCAATTACACTTTAAAGGGCATTGTTCCAACATTATGTTCAAATGCAGCTTATAAATCGCGCCGTGACTACTGAAAACGTAGTTTACATGATCTGAGTTAATTGTACGGTGGATTAACGTGAAAATATGTGTTAGTAACTCTAGATTTAACGCTGTATTGTCACTTGTTTTGACTATTTTTTATTTACACAGGGGTACTTAAAACGAAAATGTTTCGCCCAACGTGGGGCTCGAACCCACGACCCTGAGATTAAGAGTCTCATGCTCTACCGACTGAGCTAGCCGGGCTACGGTGACGAAAGCGGAAGTCCTCAGATCAGACACGCGTTCAGGGTCAAGGTAACTTCACCCAGAGGTTGTAGGTTTATTATCTGTCGGTCAAATTCAAACACACATAAATGCCGTGTACATATTAATGTTATAATCTCAGGGTCTGTCAAGAAAGTCTTAAGTCTTAAAAAGTCTGTAGCCAGGCTGTTTTGGGTCCCCTCTGACTCCCGTAGTAGGGAAAAAAAAACTATGGGAGTCAATGGTGACCCAAAACATTAAAAATATCTCATTCATAGTTTTGGATACAGGTTCAATTCATACAGGTTTGGAACTATTTAAAGGTGCTACAATTAGTTTAAATTTTTGGGTGAACTATTTTATTTGGGTGAACCTAAACTAATGCTACTCTGAAATTTGTGAATTGATTAACACTCTGTTAACCTGTATAACTTGTTTGATACTTCATAAACCTTGTTTAAAGGCCTAGATTTGCACGCTCATTTTGATAACTAATCAGATCCCTTTTGTTCTCAACATGTGCCAGTGCTAACAGCCTGAATTTCCAGTTATATCTTCTGAAAGGCTTGCACAACGGTAGACAACGTCACTCGAAATCTCGCTAAGATCCTGAAAATGCAGCTTTGATCACAAAAATGTATTACATTTTAAATAATATTCGACTAGAAGGTTTTACTCAAGACAGACCAATAAAAATCGATCATACTACGAATCCAGACCCCATTAGGCCTTGTCGACCTGCTAAGAAGCTACAAAACTTAAAACTCACCAAGCGTCCTCTGCTGAGATTGCCAGGCATTGATGACATGTTGCTGCCAACTTTTTAGTTTTTGTTAGCATGCTTTATCATATCTTAATCTGTTGCATATTTTAGCACGTGTAACACATTGCTAGCATATTTCCGTCCTGTTTAACGCATCACTAGCATGTTTTGCAAACCTTACTACTCGTTCTGGTATGAAGCTCAGGCTGCCGCTGAACAAAATACCCAAAAAACAATTAAAACGTTATTTAAGGAAAGAGCATATAGAAAAAAAACGAGCTAGTAAATGAACTAAAAGAATGAACAGAGTGCTTATAAAAATCAAGATGCAATGCTAAACATTTTAAACACTGTTGACATACGCTGATGTTTAGACATTAGGAGATAGTAATATATATTTTAAATGAAGTCTTTTCTGCTTACCAAGGCCGCATTTATTCAATCGAAAATACAGTAAAATTGTGATATGTTATTATAATCTAGGAGGACTATTTTCTTGTCGAATATTATTTAAAATGTATTACATTTTTGTGATCAAAGCTGTATTTTCAGACTTCATTTTCACGTTTGCTACTCTGGGAAACATTTCTGATTATTATTGATGTTAAAAACAGGATCTATCCTTAAAATGATTGCATTTGGTTATCGAAAATTAAGAAACAAAAACGTACAATAAAGCTATTAAGAGTCTCACAAAGGCGCAGCACGCAGAATAGTTTCGATTCGTGTGAAAACGCAACTGAAGCTGAGGGAAGTTATGTGAAAGGATGGATGACTGAATTATTTGTATGAATGCATAATAGGCTGCTTGTTCATCAGCTTTGTCTACAGAGGTTACCGTGGAAACGGCTCCTTCCTGCTCTTCATAGGCGTGTTTGTAAAGTGACTCAGTCTGTCTGACATTTTTGTTCAGACCAATGCAAACACAAAAGATAAAAGGCTGAAATGCAATTTTATATATATATATATATATATATATATATATATATATATATATATATATATATATATATATATATATAAAATTCTGACTCCACCTGTTTAGGCCGTTCAGGAAATTTCTTACAGGAGACAGGAGACATGCCGGAAGATGAAGATGAAGAAGCTCTGCGTGTCCCGACGAGGTTGCGCACTAAAATAATTATATGTACCCGTGTCTTCACTGTCCTCTCTGTTTTCACGTTTCTTATATACTATACGCTCTGCTTACCTAGAGGTGAACAGTACTGTACTATTTTTGTCAGGCTCTGTGAAGAAGACTTATTTCCCAGAAAAAAAAAAAAATTTATCCAAAGTTTATTTTAGCATGCTCAAAAATGTACTGTACTGTATTGCTATTTATTCCAGTCTGCCTGTTTAATAAACATCAGATGTTTTGGTGTAATTAGCTGAACCTGTGCCTATGAATTTGTCAGTGCCTTACACACACACACACACATATATATATATATATATATATATATATATATATATATATATATATATATATATATATATATATATATATATATACCCTATGCACTGCTGTGAATTATTATTATTGCTCATAATTGTCTATTAAACATAACAAAAAAATGTGATCGTTTGACAGCAATTATTTATTTTTAATTTAATTTTAATTTAACAATATATCTCTCCGTGTAATTATTTTTGTCGTTTTATTTTTATTCACGTGAGAACAAAGAAGTAAATTGCAAACAACAGCATGAACACAGTAGAGTAAAGATTAGATATTTTCATTTTCAGTGATAGGTTTATCATGTAATAAAGATTTTGCTGTTTCGTGTGTGTTTTTCCTTTGTTTTGTTGTTTAATTAATTAACAACAACTTTACTGGACATAAAGCATATTCCGGTTTTTCTTTCAAAGTATTCAAATTAGGTAACGCTAGGTCTAAGTAACGAACTGATACAGCTATATAAAAGATGAACGCAGACGCCTTATATCGTCGAGCTCGTTGATTGGCTCTCGTCCATTTTTAAGAACGGACAGCGAGCTCGTTGATTGGCTCTCGTCCATTTTTAAGAATAGACAGCGAGCTCGTTGATTGGCTCTCGTACCACCAGCCGATTCTGATCCACAGACGAGCTATCAACCGAAAGTTTGTTGGTTCGAGCCCACCGGCGGACGAACAGCTTTTAGATTTCAGTCAGAATTATCCTAGATAATTATTAAATAATAACATAGCTGTGACCTAGACACGTGTGTGTTTTTCCTTTGTTTTGTTGTTTAATTAATTAACAACAACTTTACTGGACATAAAGCATATTCCGGTTTTTCTTTCAAAGTATTCAAATTAGGTAACGCTAGGTCTAAGTAACGAACTGATACAGCTATATAAAAGATGAACGCAGACGCCTTATATCGTCGAGCTCGTTGATTGGCTCTCGTCCATTTTTAAGAATGGAGAGCGAGCTCGTTGATTGGCTCTCGCCCATTTTTAAGAACGGACAGCGAAGCTTCGTTGATTGGCTCTCGTCCATTTTTAAGAATAGACAGCGAGCTGCTGGAAGGAAGATGAAGAAGCTCTGCGTCTGCCGACGCAGGTTATGATTGGCTCTCATCACCAGCCGATTCTGATCCACAGACGAGCTATCAACCGAAAGTTTGTTGGTTCGAGCCCACCGGCGGACGAACAGCTTTTAGATTTCAGTCAGAATTATCCTAGATAATTATTAAATAATAACATAGCTGTGACCTAGACACGTGTGTGTTTTTCCTTTGTTTTGTTGTTTAATTAATTAACAACAACTTTACTGGACATAAAGCATATTCCGGTTTTTCTTTCAAAGTATTCAAATTAGGTAACGCTAGGTCTAAGTAACGAACTGATACAGCTATATAAAAGATGAACGCAGACGCCTTATATCGTCGAGCTCGTTGATTGGCTCTCGTCCATTTTTAAGAATGGAGAGCGAGCTCGTTGATTGGCTCTCGTCCATTTTTAAGAATGGAGAGCGAGCTCGTTGATTGGCTCTCGTCCATTTTTAAGAATGGAGAGCGAGCTCGTTGATTGGCTCTCGTCCATTTTTAAGAATGGACAGCGAGCTCGTTGATTGGCTCTCGTACGACCAGCCGATTCTGATCCACAGACGAGCTATCAACCGAAAGTTTGTTGGTTCGAGCCCACCGGCGGACGAACAGCTTTTGGATTTCAGTCAGAATTATCCTAGATAATTATTAAATAATAACATAGCTGTGACCTAGACAAGATAATAAACGCACAATGCACAATTAAATTACCTTTTACTCGACTTTTCAAGGACTTTATTTCAAGCATTCAAAAGTGTACTTAAGCTATTATGATGTATCTCAGTTTCATATATGTGGGTTACAGTTTATAAAAATATTTATCTATGTATATAGAGAGTAGGAGAGTCCAAAAATACAGTTTTTTCAAGTATCTGTTGTCGTTATACAGTACGAGAGCGCCGCCTAGAGGCGAATCACTCACACCACGTGGTTTTTGTTATGACTTGTTCGGCCACGCGCTGCAAGGAGCTGGAAACTTTTGACGCGCGTTTAAAAACAGACAACAAAACGGCATGTATACGGTACGCTACATTATATGTGCGCATAGGATTATAGAGGTGTTGGTCGTGTTTACGCATCGCTAGCAAAGCGCATATTTGAAACTAGTGACGAGGAAAAGCTAATTGTTGACAATAAGCACTGGCATATCAAGCCGTGCTAATATTTAGTAGTCATTTGGACAAAATGTTACATTTAATATTCATGATGGCCAATAAATGCCCGTTATATTGGCTCAAGGAGTTTCTGGTTTAAAATGTTCGGCTGTTTATGATCGTTATTCTGCCGCATCCATCTTTGTGAGCGTCAAGCGGTGTGGTTTAACAGCTGCAGATACTTTTCGCGGCATTTACAGACTAAGGGTTGCAAAAAGAAGCTTAAAACGCAAAAGCTGTTTCGTCCCTGGGTGGGCTCGAACCACCAACCTTTCGGTTAACAGCCGAACGCGCTAACCGATTGCGCCACAGAGACGACGATGTCGCATGCTGACGTGTAATCTATTTATGACCACCAGATGGCGGTGGCATAACGCGTAAAGGAGTACGTGTCCCACCGCTAGATGGCAGCAGTATACAGCATAAACACACTCGTTTCAGAGTCGGTTCACGTTCCGTGAAAATCAAAAAAGCATTGCGCCCAACGTGGGGCTCGAACCCACGACCCTGAGATTAAGAGTCTCATGCTCTACCGACTGAGCTAGCCGGGCTTGCGACGCACTGCTTATAGGCAGTTAAAAACGATGCGGGGTGTCCCCTTCTACACGTTTAACAAGTTCAGGAAATGATATTCACCTCGTCGGTTCTTTCGTAAGCTGAGGATCGTGTTATCGGTATTGAGTTATCAACAAACAGAAGAAAGCGCAACGGTTGAACTGATAATGTTGACAAAACAGATCTGGCAAAGATCCTCTGCATATTACTGTTTGCCTTTTTTTTTTTTTTTTTTTTTACAGTTTATCACTAAAGAATTCAGTAGCTAAATTCATGCAGCAGGAACCAGCCTAGACGATATAGGCTAGCTCGACCGTGCAGGATATTAGAAATACAAAGGAAACTAAGCGAAAGTAAAACCTGTCGGTTTTATAAAAGTCTTCAATTGTTATAAGACCGGTCACATCAAGACTGGCCATTTACAAACAAACAGATCGACATTTAAAAAGTGAAAAGCAAGACAAGATCCCATTGTCTAACTGCTTGGCGAGTCTAGTTTTTATGACACATAAGGCTACATGCATCCTTTTTTTGCCAGGTTGTTACGCCCCTATTGGTGTGATGGTCTAGGGGAAAATAAGGACGCACATAACCGGGAGAAATAAACCTTTTGAATACCATCCGAGAACGGGGAAGAGGAAAGAAACCAAAACAATCCGAGATTTTTACTACAAACCTCGCGGTTCGCTTTATTAACTGGCTCTGGCCAAAAAAATATGATCGTGAGTGAGTCAATATATATACATATATATGTGACCTTCTGGTCTTGTGATCTGACTCGGTTTGTCCCACCCTTCATCAGCACGCACACTCTGGACTTGGTTGACGTAAAATGTTTATTTGTCTCCTGCATACAGAGCGATAGGACGTAAAACGGCAAGTTCGCAGATGTTACAATTCCACCTACAGCAGTCCTTCATAGCTCTGCTAATGTAACCGGTGTTGTCTGCGTTGTGTAGTTTTTTTTCTTTTAGAGTAACCAGACGGACATCAGGTGACGATTCGACTCTTCTTTTACTGAACAATGACATAAATACACAGTCTTACAGTGTGTTTTCGCCTTTCGCTTTTCCTCTCTTACACAGGCAGTGCAGAAAGGGGATAAATTTTATAAAACTTATGCAAAATTAATTCAACGTGACAAAACAGCATACCTGAACAATGACATAAATACACAGTCTTACAGTGTGTTTTCGCCCTTTCGCTTTTCCTGTTAAATGTAAAGTAAATAGTGCAACGCAATTAGCACGCAGCGTGAAGTGCATCGGTGAGATATAAAACTGATCAATGTGTGAAAATGCAGAAATAATCGAATATACATGTAAAATCATGTCACAGATATCATTTAACCAGAGTATAAAACAGTAAAAGTGATTTTTAAAGCTAAGATTAATTGGAGCTCATTAGAAACCCACCTCTCCCTTACACAGGCAGTGCAGAAAGGGAAGAGGAGTGGCTAAGACAGGAAATTTAGAACACGCTGCTGTTGGAAATTTAAAGGGCCAGATGCACACCCACTAACAGACATATCAGGTATACATTGAACGTTTTTTCCTCCTTTGTGTAATTCTATATATATAAAATAAACAACTTTCTATACCTGTTACACTCACCCCCTAGAATTACACAAAAATTCATAGAACATGAAAAACTCAGTAAACTGGTCATAAGAATTACTTGGTCCACACTCCAAACAGTCAGTGAGGACAGTCAGCAACAAATGCTACCCAATGAAAGGATAAAAATGTTCTGAAATTGGCCAAATTTCATTACATTTTTTAGACTTAATCAAGGTGCCCATTACACCTTGCATACTTAGACCACATACTTAAAAGTAGTTGCATTTGGAAAAAAAATCAAAGCAAGTTTCAAAACTGCAAGTACTCCTTCAAAGTTTAAACTTAAACATGAATTACTGCTGATCCAGAATCTAAACCTAACAGGGTTTCAAGCTGAACCATGGATTCAAGAAGTCTACGTACTGGTCTGATAACTCTCCCAAATCTGGTAGAGTAACAATCATCTTGATTCAAGGTAGATACAGGACCTTGCATAGGAAGTACACGGTCATAGACAGGATTAAGGGGAGAAGGCTCAACACCAGCACCAGCCACAGTATCCACAGTACCGTCATCAGTCACTGGTAGAGAGAGATGAGAATTTGACTCCTGCTGGCAGGGCAACTGAGAATGCACCCATGAAGCGGTGCGGTCATCATCACATGTAGCAACATTGGAGATGTTAGACATGGAGTCTGCTTGTGAGAGGTCTGCAGTCTCATTCTGCTCATCATCTGCAGGCATAATCACAGCAACGTATGATGAAGCATCACTGTGGGACTGGGCAACTAGACCACCATCAGAGCGCGAGTTGGGACAGACTGTGAAGGGACACTGCAGGTAGGTGTTCCGACATCCTCTTGACCAGAACTATCAGAGTCAGTATCAGGCAACGGAGGAAGTTAACTTGTAAGAGGAGATTGCGGTGTACTGTTCGCTCTTTACCAGCTCTGTCACGGATCCTATAGACGTGAATGGAAGGCTTTGAGTCAATGACAGTGTATACAACAGGTTCCCATCGGTCAGCAAGTTTTCGTTTCCCTCTGCACCCTTTGTTAGCCACTAGCACCCGGTCACCGATGGCTAGAGGAAGGCCTTTAACTCTTTTGTTGTACTGGCTGGACTGATCTTTTTGTTCCTGAACTGAATTCTTCTGTGCCACAGACATGGCAGACTGGAGGTCACTGATAAGTGATGCAACGTACTGGTCATAGTCACAAACTGACTTGTCTCGCAGGACGCTCTGGAAAATTAGGTCAACAGGCAACCGTGGTACTCTGCCGAACATTAAGTAAAAAGGGGCAAAGCCCGTTGTCTCGCATGTATTGTACAGTTGTACGCATAAATGTCATGGTCTGTACTAACTGTGGCCACTTCTGCTTTGGTCTAGGTGGAAGGACCTCAGCATGCTACCTAATGTTCGGTTGAATCTTTCAGTACCACCATTCCCCATTGGGTGGTAAGGGGTAGTTCTAGACTTGTCAACACCAACCAGTTCAAGAAGCTCAGCGATCAGCTCACTCTCAAATGAAGCTCCCTGGTCAGAATGGATACGTTGGGGAAATCCATAGATACAGAAGAAGCCGTCCCATAGTTTCCTAGCCACTGTTTTGGCTGTTTGGTCTCGACATGGAAAAGCATGTGCCAGCTTTGTGAAGTGATCCGTGATTACTAAAACATCCACAGACTTGTTGTGACGATCCTCAGCAGACCAGAAGTCGATGCAAACGAGTTCCAATGGGGCTGTGGTTTTAATACTCTCCAAAGCGGCTCTTGCTGCAGGCTCTGGGGTTTTGCTTAAGACACACCTGGGGCACTTCTTCACATAATCACGCACTTCACGTTCCATATCAAGCCAGAAAAACCGCTGACGGGCCAAAGACAAGGTGCGTGGCTGCCCTTGATGACCAGCCAGGTCATGAATGCCAGAAAGTGCTTGACATCTTAAGGATTCTGGCAAAACAAACTGAAACCTCTTGTGCTTGGTGAGCGGGTCTTTAATGGATCTGTACAAGATTCCATTGAACACTGAAAGTTTATCCCACTGCTTTAGAATCCGCAACACATACATGTTTTCACTGGCACGTTCACGCCTTGATGGTCTGCGCGCGGTTAACGTAATAACTCACTCTGGCAATGACAGGGTCTTTGTGCTGATGTTCTTGTAAGTCGGTTAAGGAGAGAGAATGAAACACTTCTTCATCGCCACTGATTAAAGAGGACAGATGTTCAGTGAGTGACGTTGCTCTACATTCAGTACCCATTTCCCATTCATCACAGGAGGACAGAATTGACGACACATCATCGGCGGACAATGAAGCATCCAGCCCGATGTCAGGTGGACCCGATTGTAAAGTTTGCGGTTGGCAGGTAAGACGGAACACTTCTTGCACACTCCCATCCTTAACACTGTGTACTTGCCTCAGCATTTCAGAATAGGGCTCAGACAGAAGCCGCTGACTCACTGGCCTGACAAATGGATCCCTACTGAGTGCGTCCGCTGCAAGTTGAGTTTCCCAGGAACATATTTGATCTCAAAAGAATATGGAGCAAGTTTTGAGACCCAGCGCTGCTCACATGCATCCAACTTCGGTTTGGTCATAATGTGTGTAAGCGGATTATTATCGGTCCACACTGTGAACTCATGGCCTATAAGCCAGTGACTGAACTTGTCACACACCGCCCACTTAAGAGCTAAGAATTCTAATCGGTGTGCAGGATACTTTCTTTGGCTGCGGTTCAAAGCCTTGCTAGCAAATGCTATCGGTCTTGCCTTGTCTTCACCAGCAGGTATCTGAGAGAGTACAGCACCTAAACCGTCTAAAGAGGCATCGGTACAGAGCATAAATGGACGTTCAAAATCTGGATGAGCCAGCACCACACTGTCAACAAGAGCCCTTTTCAGTTCTTCGAAGGCCACGTCACATTCAGGGGTCCAGTCCTGGGATGTCAACTCCCGAAAAGTGCCTGCTTTTCTATGACTTCTAGCACCTTTCATTGAACGTTTCAGGCCAGCTGTCAGGTTGAATAAAGGTCTGGCAACACGAGAACAACCAGGAATAAAGGCTTGATAGTACAGGACCATACCAAGAAACGATCTGATTTTCTTTTTTGTGAAGGTGTGATTTCATCCTCCTTCATTAGATCCTCCTTCCGGAAGGCAGAAATGACTTTCACTTTCTCTTCGTCAACTGAGACTCCAGTACCATCTATCTCATGGCCTAAAAACTTCACAGATTTCCTTAAAAAGTGACACTTCTTTGGAGCTAGCTTCAGGTTGCTGGATCTCAATCTGGTAAACACAATCTCCAAACGCCTCAGTGCCTCCTGTTCAGATGGAGCGAAGACTAACAGGTCATCAAGATAACAGAGAAGACTAGAAAAGTTAAGGTCACCAAAAATACTGAGCATCATGCGCATGAAGGACGCTGGGCTGTTGCAGAGGCCCTGAGGGAGACGATTATACTCATATAACCCCATTGGCGTCGTGAATGCAGTGTATCGGCGATCAGACTCATGAAGAGGGATGTTGTAAAATCCTGAAGTTAAGTCCATGGTGCTGAAAAAGGCATTTCCTCCTAAGGCTGCAAGACAGTCAGCTTGATGTGGTAAAGGGTGGGCGTCTTTAATGGTTTTAGCATTGAGCCAGCGGAAATCAGTACAAACCCTCAGATTGCCGTCTTTTTTCCAGACCATCACTAAAGGCGAAGCATACTCACTGACAGACTTGCTAATTATGCCTTTTTCCTCCATTTCTGACAAAACTTCTCTCAGTTTCTGGTAGTGGGCAGGAGGGATGCGGCGGTAGGGAAGACGGAATGGGTGTTCATCATAAAGATGGATCCTGTGCACGAAATCCTTCGCCTCTCCACAATCCAGCTTATCCTTGGAGAAAACGTCATGGTAAGACACAATAAGAGCTGCCAATTTTCTCTTCCACATCCCAGAAACTTCACAGTCATCAATGTCAACATCCTTCAAACCATAGTCTCTCAGCAACTGTACAGGGTCAGTGGATAGGGCAGTATCGAGGAATCTGAATCAAGAACATCATGATGGGTTCTACTCAATCCCTGCATGACAGTCAGATCTTCAACAGCTAGACAGGAAGAAACATCAGCCAGTTTAGAATTACAGCGAAGTGTCACTGGTGTTTGATTAGGGTTAAGTACTTTCATTGGTACCCATCGGTCACCCCACATTGGTGTCACTACTCGTCCGACAAGAATGTTTTTAGGTGCTGAACGTGCAGTGGTTGGCTCAACAATTACAGTGCTTCCTGGAGAAACAGGGACATTTGGTGGCAGTTTCCCCCAAACAAGATACTCGTGCCTGGGTAGTAGAGTGACTGCCTGACAGAGTTTCACAGTACCCAGTTTTCAGGCTGCTGAGGGCCAGACCATCGGGAGATGCAGCTCAGAAGCTCAAGGAATTGCTCACATTCAGGATTACTGTTACTGCATGAAACCAGTTCCCAGTACTTGTCATGAGATTTCAACTTTTGAATAATGCATTTGATCACATTGCTTCCAATTATGAATTCATCTTTTTGTCCAGGTACTACAAGAGTTGGAACTACAAACTTAAATCCATAGACTTCAATCTCCAAGTCGTATGTACACTTAGGTTGAATCGTAAGGCCACCACAGCCAACCAGAACGACATTACTTGGAATTGCATGAGGATGTGAAAGAATACCTTCAGCTTGCAGCTTGGCCTCACCCTCTTCACTAAGCGTGCAGGACATACTACCAGAATCCAGTAATCCCTTTAATGTGTAATGGCCACAAACTGTTACAGGAGCGTAAAACAACTCACTCGCCCCATCAACTCTCTGAGATCCCACATATAAAACAGTTTTTTGTCTTCTGGCAATGACTTGCAGCTGTTTACTGAAAACACTTTGCACATCTGCTGCTTCTGTGAGGGAGGTTTTATCAGAACTGCCCATGCTACCCCTCTCTCATCGCACGGGCCATTTAGTTTAACTGAGCAGTATCAGAGGGGTCACAGGGCATGCTGCTTTAGGACAGTCACTTTTAAAGTGGCCAGGACTGAGACAGTGACGACATAGCCTGTGACGTCTACAATGAGAGTAAGTAGAGTGTTCCTTGGATCTACAGACCCTACATTCAGAGTGCAAGTTGGTCCTGAAGTCTGCATTTTTGAAGTCTGAAGTTTTGACTGCATGAGCCTGACTAGACGGGGTTAAGGAGGCAGTGCACAATGACAGGACTCGATCCATCATTCCAACCATTTGTTGAATACTGGTGTCCGGAGAGAAAGGAACAGCATTAGGATTAAGATGACTTGTGGGAGGCAGAGACTGGGCTGGTGTGGAAGCAGGCTGCTGGGGAAAGCTAGACACAGAATTGGGGCACTGATTGCAAGCTGACAAAGACATTGTGTGCTGCATCCTCGATGAGACTCTCTTTACATCCCTCTGATGACTATCCAACCGCTCCTGGACTTCAGCGGCGCTCCACTTCTCAGCTGGTTTAAACTGAAAGGACATAGCAAGACTTGGGTCTGGACAATGAGCAATAAACATCATGACAGCTTCTGCAGCAGGATCATCAACACTCTTATTACGTCTGCGCAAGCACTCATCAGCAACATCTATGGCCTTGTTGAGACGTATCCAGTAATCCATGGGGCTTTCGTCTGCTCTTGGGACAGTATTATAGAAGTCAGCCATAGGCATATTTGAGTAAGCCAACTCACTGAAGTTACGTTTTAGTATATCAAACATCACATTTGGAAGTTCGCTGGCATTCACTTCAGGGCGGCTTCGTAGTGAGACCTTGACAACATCTCTCGCCTTTCCAGCCAGTCTGCTCATGATGAGATCAGAAACATCAGTTTGCGTTTTGCATGTCATTCTGTTCAAGTAACTGCACATCATATCCTTCCATTCATGGACCGTAAACGAATCACTCTTATCGCCCCTGAATAATGGAGGTGGTGCGGAATCTTGCTGAACTATCACTTTAAGATTAGAGGCTTCTATACACCCACTGGAGTGTTGAGACTGGCAGGAAGGAGTAGGCTGTACTGGGCTGGTGTGGTGTGCAACATTAAGGCTGGCTGATATACTCTCCCCTATTTTCTGAGCCAAATCTGAAATTATACTCCCTAATGCTTCGGGAGAAATTGCACGTTCAGTATCAGAGCGTGTGATCGGGGTGGAGCTAGCTGTGGGGCCTACAGAAGCACCAATTGCAGAATCAACTGTGCGCATACAGTTATGATTAGCAAATGCTCTCCCCCTCCCATAACACTGAGATGTAGCTTCAGACACACTCCCATTGTGATCAATTTTAGGCCCACTGCCCCTGCCCATTGGAAAAGTTACAGTAGATTGCTTCATAGGGCTGAAATCGACATTACTGAAATCCTCAAACATGTCTCAAATGCAAAATGAAAACACAAAAAAAACATGAAAAATTACCAGGAATGAATATGCTTCAAATAGCAAAACCTAAATTAATTAAACATTTGTCATAAAATCTGGTGAAAATCAAACCAACTCAGGTAACTGATATGGAAGAAAGATCAAAAACACAGGATTCTTGTCTCCTATAATATTTTCCTATTCAGAGTGAGTTATGCACAGTTTCACATTAAAAACACATCACAAGTTGATTATAAAACAGTTCAGACAAAGGATACGATGCTCGAAGTCACTGAAGCGTGTCGCGGCCCTTAACAAATAGTCTCTGGTCCCGTTGAGAAAAGTTGTCGATCAGGAAGTCACTGAAACCCTTTACCGTTCCTCCAAGATGAAACCGAGTGATCCGCGAAGTCTCGCGCTGTTCATCTCACACGCATGGCGTCTTTATCCGCGAACACTGGACCGTAGCGAGCGATGGTGGTGAGAAAGACCGGAAGAGGAGATCGATGAAGCCGGCGAGCCGTCACGCAACCGCGGCGATCTGCGAAGCGCTGATCTGAATAATCCGAAATGGTCACGGCACCACTTGTAACCGGTGTTGTCTGCGTTGTGTAGTTTTTTTTCTTTTAGAGTAACCAGACGGACATCAGGTGACGATTCGACTCTTCTTTTACTGAACAATGACATAAATACACAGTCTTACAGTGTTTTCGCCCTTTCGCTTTTCCTCTCCCTTACACAGGCAGTGCAGAAAGGGGATAAATTTTATAAAACTTTTATGCAAAATTAATTCAACGTGACCAAACAGCATACCTGAACAATGACATAAATACACAGTCTTACAGTGTTTTCGCCCTTTCGCTTTTCCTGTTAAATGTAAAGTACATAGTGCAACGCAATTAGCACGTGCGTGAAGTGCATCGGTGAGATATAAAACTGATCAATGTGTGAAAATGCAGAAATAATTGAATATACATGTAAAATCATGTCACAGATATCATTTAACCAGAGTATAAAACAGTAAAAGTGATTTTTAAAGCAAAGATTAATTAAGATTAATTGGAGCTCATTAGAAACCCACCTCTCCCTTACACAGGCAGTGCAGAAAGGGAAGAGGAGTGGCTAAGACAGGAAATTTAGAACACGCTGCTGTTGGAAATTTAAAGGGCCAGATGCACACCCACTAACAGACATATCAGGTATACATTGAACGTTTTTTTTCCTCCTTTGTGTAATTCTATATATATAAAATAAACAACTTTCTATACCTGTTACACTAAACAATTAAATTGTCTTTTCCTTCGTGATCGTATGTTACATTACATTTTAAATACAGCAAAAAATAAAATAAAACTGTATATAACATGGTACATAAATTACAAGGCTTACGTCACCCGTTTTATGAGACTAATGCGTTTTTACGAACAAACATTTAAATACAGAAAACACTCAAATAAACAACAAAGAAACAATTACCTGCATACAGAGCGATAGGACGTAAACGGCAAGTTCGCAGATGTTACAATTCCACCTATTCAGAACACGTTTCAATTTGTTAGCACATGGCAAAATGGCGCACGTGGAAAACGGTACATTAATTCACGAATAAAAAGCATCAAAACAACACATACATAAAGAGAAAACACATTTAACAAATGAATCGCTGTCTATGATGTGTAATGCCTTTCAGATAATGCCTTAAATTTTACATGAAATTACTTTATTAAATTTCGAAGTGGAGCTACAACAAAACGACTCACCTACAGCAGTCCTTCATAGCTCTGCTGCAGACTACGCGAACGCAATTGGCAATAGCGCCACCGGCGCAACCAATAAGAAACGCGAACACATTAATGCAGGATTTACTTAAAGGAACCTTATTGTTATGTGACATTTATCTCGTTACATACACCCCCTTAAATCCTGCTTAATGGGGACCATGAGAAAAATCAACAGTGAAGAAAAGAGAAAACCACTATAACCAAACTCTAACCTCATGGTTTTAAGAAGAAAGAAGAAGAAAGAAAAAAAAAACACACATATGCACATGGCGTACAATTCAGCTGTCAATCATAGATTCTTCCATAAGGAGTATATGAAGATTTAGGAGGCGCCAACCCCAATCCCATAGTAGACCAAAGAGATGCCTGTTACACCTCGAAAATGCTATTATGTACCAACTCAATATTTTACGTACAATCTTTGTATAAATCTATTTCTTTTAGTGTTCTCAACTTGAAGCACAAAAGCAAATATAACTGTTTACGTGAAAATGCTTTTAACTAAGTAAACGAAAGAGCTCACAGTAGATTCTGAACAGTCTATGTGTTGATTGTTCATTTCATAAATCAGCTTTTTGGGAGGCTTAATAACTCTGCCAAACCTAGTTTGAGTTACTGCAGCCCTAACATGCCTTGGCTGTGTGTATACCACATTTTCGTTTGTGACATCATCCTTAACTTGTTCTCCTTGAGTCGAGTCAGAGTCTTGACTTCCTGCATCAGGTAAGACAACATCACTTGTCACATTTACATCACTTCTTTCTTGTAAGTTCCCAGAATTGGTACTTGCAGAGTCCAATATCTCTGACACACAAGCTGACACATCAGGCAACTCTGTACAATTTGTACGTCCATCCTCATCAAAGCCATCAGGATTACTTAATATCCAGTTTGCCATTCTGTCATCTTGTTCAACTTTGTTTTCTTGAAGATCAATTTCATCGTCTGCGACATTATCCTTTCCATCCTGCTCCTCAGGGTCATCAATTGGTAAGAAGTTTACAGGTAACAAAAGATTTCTATGAACTACTCTCACTTTATTTGAGTTGACATCCTTAATCCTGTAAACATTAATGTCAGGATACACAGCCATTACTTCATATGGGGATGAATCCCATTTGTCAGCAACTTTTCTTCTTCCTTTTTCACCTCTGTTCGCTACCAGTACTCTATCACCAATAGTCAGTGGACAGCCCTTCACCTTTCTGTTATACAGTCTTTCATGTCGTCCCAGCTCTTTCAGAGTGTGCATCCGTGCTATGTAAGCTGCTTCCCGCAAGTCTTTTCTCAACTTGGACACAAAATCTTTATAGTCCACCACATCTTCATTTAGAAGCACATTTTGAAACAAGATGTCAATTGGGAGACGAGGAACTCTGCCAAACATAAGAAAGAATGGTGCAAAACCAGTTGTCTCATGTTCAGTGCAGTTGTAACAGAAGGTAAGCTGCTGTAACATCTGAGGCCATCTTGACTTTGCTTTAGGAGGCAATGTCCTAATCATGCTCCCAAGAGTCCTGTTAAACCTCTCAGCAATGCCATTACCCATGGGGTGGTACGGTGTTGTGTGTGACTTGTCCACGCCCGCCATGGTCAACAGTTCCTTGATTAGCTTGCTCTCGAAATTGGCCCCTTGATCCGAATGAATTCTTTTGGGGAATCCATAGACCAAGAAGAAATCATTCCAGAGCCGTTTTGCAACTTGTTTGGCTGACTGATTCTGACATGGAAATGCATGAGCCATTTTTGTAAAATGATCAGTCACAACCAGCACATCCACAGACTTTCCATCCTTAACCTCTGCTGACCAAAAATCGATGCAGACCAGTTCAAGGGGTTCTGATGTGCAGATATTCTGCAACGGAGCACATGCATGTGGTTCTGAGGTTTTTCCGACTACACACCGTCGACAATTCTTCACGTAATCGTCAATATCTGTTTTCATTCCAATCCAGAAGAATCGTTGTCTTGCAAGTGATAGTGTTCTACTACGTCCTTGGTGTCCTGCTGCATCATGAATTCCATGAAGAATTTGTGACTTCAGAGATGCAGGTACAACAAACAGATACAGTTTCTTGTTTAACTTCGGATCTCTCTTCACCTTATATAGTACTCCATGAGAAACAACAAATTTGTCATAGTGCTTCAAATGTTTCCGCACACTTGTGGATTCTTTTGATTGTTCTTTCTTAGATGGTTTCCGGCATCTCTCAATGTAATACAGAATCCGACACAAAGTACTGTCCTGTTCCTGTTCATGCACGATATTGCTCTTCTGCAACGGAGGGTCAAACTGTTGCGGCTGTAGGATATCTGGTACTATCCCTAGTACTTCACTCAATCCACCAGTAGCCTGCGCTGCTAAAACTGCAGAAACTTCCTGGCTCCCAGAAAACCTGCAGGCGAGAATTCATTGATGGTCGTGTCATGAGAAGAGTCAACAACTCCCTGCGCCACCTGATGATTACTGGCACACTTGAAAGCATCTTGGATAGTGTTGTCAACAACACCACTGACACATTTTAAAAAGAGACAGGTATGGTTCAGTAATAAGGCGATGACCTATGCATGACTGAACAAATGGCTCACGGCTCAGAGCATCCGCGACAACATTTTTGTTCGGTACATACTTCAAGTCAAAACTGTAAGAAGCAAGTTTTGCTACCCATCGCTGCTCACATGCATCAAGTCTAGGTTTAGTCAGAATATATGTAAGAGGATTATTGTCGGTCCATGCCGTGAAGTGGCGTCCTCTCAGCCAATGGCTAAACTTCTCACAAATAGCCCATTTTAAAGCAAAGAACTCCAATCTGTGAGCTGGATAGTTCATTTGTGAGCGAGACAGAGTTCTACTTGCAAAGGCTACAGGTCTGGCAAAGTCTTCACCTGGCACAACCTGCGACAACACAGCACCGACTCCATCGAAAGATGCATCAACAGCTAAAATGAAAGGCTGGTTAAAATCTGGGTGAGCAAGTGTTACACTGTTTGTCAATTCATGTTTTAAGGTGTGCAAAGCTTCTTCACAATCCGTAGTCCAGTCAGCTGGGGAAAGTTTGAGGTAACTAACTTTCTTTCTTGGTTTGCGTCCTTTCATGACAGGAGTTTGTTTGACTGCACCTGATGTCAGCTTAAATAGGGGCTTTGCTTTTGCCGAACATCCTTCAATGAAGTGTTGATAATACAGAACCATTCCAAGGAAGGACCTGATCTTCTTCTGACATGGTGTTTTTCCATCGATTTCCATCAAATCAGATGCCTGAATCTTGTTAATTGCTTCAACTTTCCCTGGATCAGTCTTAATCCCTTCTTCACTTATGATGTGTCCAAGAAATTTCACTGATCGTCTCAAGAAACAACATTTCTTTGGAGCCAACTTTAGATTGTGCTGTGACAACCGAGAGAGAACCATTTCAAGACGGTGAAGA
The DNA here is from genome assembly GCF_018831695.1 of Puntigrus tetrazona. Classification (NCBI taxonomy): domain Eukaryota; kingdom Metazoa; phylum Chordata; class Actinopteri; order Cypriniformes; family Cyprinidae; genus Puntigrus; species Puntigrus tetrazona. The sequence goes on along the minus strand of NC_056705.1, from coordinate 8,359,630 downwards.
GCGACAGACTCAGAAGGGGCAAACACCATTAAATCATCAAGGTAACATAGGACACTACTGAAATTCTCATCTCCAAAGACAGACATCATCATTCTCATGAAAGTGGCTGGACTATTGGAGAGACACTGAGGAAGCCTATTATATTCGTGGAGGCCAAATGGGAAGAGAAGGCAGTGTACTTTTTATGTTCTTCTTCTAGGGAACATTATAATACCCTGATGTAAGATCCATTGTTGAGAAAAATGTATTGCCACCTAATGCAGCCAACACATCAGACTGGTGTGGTAAAGGGTAGGCATCTCTGACAGTCCTCGCGTTTAACCACCTAAAGTCAGTGCATATCCGGAGATCGCCGTTTTTCTTCCAAACAAGCACAAGGGGCGCATAATCACTATGTGACTTTCGAATGATACCTTTTCCTCCATCTCATTTAGCACTGTTCTCAGTTTGGCATACTGGCTTGGTGGTACACGCCTGTAAGGGAAACAGAAAGGTCTGTCATCGGTAAGGTTAATTCGGTGGACAAAGCCTTTAGCCTCTCCGCAATCCATTTTGTCTCTTGAGAAAACCGACTCATACTTTTCAATAATATACAACAACTTGTCTTTCCAGAGGTCTGACACTTCACACGACTCCAAATCAAGGTCGTCAAGGTCTAAGTCACTCAAGGTCTGCTTCATTTCATCATTAGATCTAGAAGGTAAGGGTTCCTCAGTACGTTGCAGATTTGACTGAATCTGATTCGGTGGCGTTAAATCTTGAACAGCAATACAAGGTGACACGTCGGCTATTTTTGTATTTCTCTTCAACACAACTCTGTGATTAGTGGGATTGATGACTTTCAATGGGATCGAACCATCTCCCCATAGTGGTGTTATGACTCTTCCAACCAATATTTGTCTTGGTCTTGCTCTGGACTCTGTTGGTTCTACAATAACAGTGCTGCCAACTGACAAAACAGAAGACTGTGGTAGCTTTCCCCAAACCAGATGTTCGGTTTGTGGTTCTAACGTCACACTCCTTTGCAATTTTACTGTCCCAACTTTCTCAGGTATGGATTCACCTCTCCATCGTTCTGTGTTAGAGAAAAGAGATAGAAACATAGAGCACTCATCATTCTCATCGTTACTTGACTTAGACACAAGCCTCCAATAACCATTGGTTTCTCTCAATTGCATCAGAAGTCGTTTTATGACGTTAGTGCCCAAAATCATCTCTTCGGTCTGCCCAGGCACAACTAAAGCAGGAATTATCATGGAGCAGCCATACACTGTAGCTTTAAGATCATAGATTGCTGTAGGGGTAACATGGTGACCACCGCAGCCAACGATGACAATATCTCGTGCTGACTGACTTGTAATATCTGTGTTTCTCTTCAGCAAACTTTCTTCAGCGGACTGGCTGATAGTACACGCCATCGATCCACTGTCGATTAAAGCTTTAAAGGTGATATCGTTCTCAAGTGAAACAAATGTGTAAAACAAGCTATCAGCTTTTGGCACTCTTTGTACACCCTGAAAGATGACCATTTTATCTGAAGATACGTCACTAAACATCTGACACAAAGAATCATAATCCATTACGTCATCAAAATTAGAAATGGGAGATTCACTCTCAAGATCTACGTGTTCCTCCCTCACACGTAGATCATTCAGTTTGACTGCTGGTTGACTGAGGCAGCATCCTTCCCTTCCTTTGGACAATGATTCCTTGAATGGTCAGGCGAGAAACACTGGAAACAGAGCCTGTGATTTTTACAGTGAGTAAAAGCTGAATGTGAGGTCTCCTTGCACACTAAGCATGGTGAAGCATTCAAGCCTGGAATTCTAGGCAAATTGCGCCTCTTTCTGAAGTCCTCCTTGGTTTTGTGTGCAGTACCACTGTGATTCATCAAAACCCTCTCCAGCATGTCGATCACCTTTTCTAGAGCCATTGTTTCAGACTGCTTTGACTGAAGTGAGTCCTGTTCCACTTTTATTGGGCATGTGCTAGGACTTACATGCATCTCATTCACAGAAAATTTCTGTTCACATTTGACAGATCCATGTCCTTTACCTGTTGTTCTGATATTTTTCTCTGAATGATACTCATTCAAGATCTCTTGCACTTCAGAAGCTGTCCATTTGTCAATGGTCTTTGAACGGAAAGTCAGCACTAGATCTGAATTTGGACAATTCCTAATGAACATTCGTGTGACTTCAATCAGCCGATTATCCAGAACTTTTCCTTGTTGCTTCAGACACTCAGCTGTTATGTCCGCAGTGCGGTTCAAGCGTAACCAGTAATCAAAGGGGTCCTCCTGAGGTTCCGGAAGAGTAGTGTAGAAATCTTGCAGTGGGATAGGAGAATACTGCTGGCAACTGAAATGCTTGCGTAATAGGGTGTAGATTGCATCAGGATTTGTTCGAATATCTAAACCACTTGACAGAATCCCCACCTTAACAACATCTTTGGCTTTGCCTCTCAGGTGAATTAAAATCTCTTCACCTTGCTCCTCCAAAGGCAGAAAACCCTTTCTTAGGAAGTTTCTCATGAGCTCCACCCACTCATCAAGTGTAACAGTATCTGATGCATCGCCCTGAAATTCGGAGGATCTTTGACTTCCCTTTGACGCACAACTTGGAACTGGGAGGAATCAGACATTGAATTCTGATCGGGTGTGCATCTACTGACATGACTACTCTTTGATGCAGCATCTGTGTGACTGTGTAAATTCAAATGTGCAAGGATACTATCTGCCAGCTGTAGTCCTACTTGCTGCACTATGTTACCCATCTGACTCATTATGTCACTGGAATGGAGTGGAGTCGATGCATTAATTGGCTGATTCGTTTCAGAACTGGTATGAATCACATTTGCATTCAGAGCTGGAATGTCATTCGCTTCTGTGCGCATTCTGCTGTTGTTTACAGTGTATGTAGTAGAGCCAGGGCTAATGTCTGGAAAAGGAATTGGTGTCACTAACAGCCCTCTCCCTCGACCAACATTTAAAGGAGTACCTATATAACCAGATTCATTTAACCTTGTGTTTTCCATAATTAAGTAATAAAAGGTAAACAACTGAGAAAAAGAGATAGAAAAGAGAAAGAAAATGCACACACTGTGTACTATAAATGCTGCAAAACGTTAAACTCAATAATAATGTCCAAGTACTTTAAAGTGTCTATTTAAGAGTCTATTCCTGATTGTTTGTCAAAGTCTCTGAATGACTAACAAAAGCTTAGCTGAAGGTTCTGTGCTGTGAAGAATGAAGACAGGCCCGCCGATTCGATGATTGGATGATCTTCGACCACCTTGATTGAAGTCCTAAGTCACGGCACCAATGTGACCTTCTGGTCTTGTAATCTGACTCGGTTTGTCCACCCTTCATCAGCACGCACACTCTGGACTTGGTTGACGTAAAATGTTTATTTGTCTCCTGCATACAGAGCGATAGGGCGTAAACGGCAAGTTCGCAGATGTTACAATTCCACCTACAGCAGTCCTTCATAGCTCTGCTAAACAATTAAATTGTCTTTTCCTTCGTGATCGTATGTTACATTACATTTTAAATACAGCAAAAATAAAAGAAAACTGTATATAACATGGTACATAAATTACAAGGCTTACGTCACTCGTTTTATGAGACTAATGCGTTTTTTACGAACAAACATTTAAATACAGAAAACACTCAAATGAACAACAAAGAAACAATTACCTGCATACAGAGCGATAGGACGTAAACGGCAAGTTCGCAGATGTTACAATTCCACCTATTCAGAACACGTTTCAATTTGTTAGCACATGGCAAAATGGCGCACGTGGAAAACGGTACATTAATTCACGAATAAAAAGCATCAAAACAACACATACATAAAGAGAAAACACATTTAACAAATGAATCGCTGTCTATGATGTGTAATGCCTTTCAGATAGTGCCTTAAATTTTACATGAAATTACTTTATTGAATTTCGAAGTGGAGCTACAACAAAAAAACGACTCACCTACAGCAGTCCTTCATAGCTCTGCTGCAGACTACGCGAACTTAATTGGCAAATAGCGCAATGGCGCAACCAATAAGAAACGCGAACACATTAATGCAGGATTTACTTAAAGGAACCTTATTGTTATGTGACATTTATCTCGTTACATATATACACAGGTTGTACAAACGGAAACAAACAGAGAGAAGAAAAAAAACGCGAGCGGTGCTAAATAAAAGAAATTAACAAAACATACAATACTAACTGAAATCCCCCTTTTCCTCTAACCTAACTGAAAAGAAAGAAAACAAATACTAAACTACCCTAGCTGAAACATAAATACACAAGCAGCACCCGCTCCTAAACTAATGAGTTAAACATAGGTACACCTACGTGTTGGGGAAATGTACGCCACGTGACATCACTAACTCCTCTTCTCTCGATTAAATTAACTCATCTCAGTTTGTTCGATTACAGTACTCAAAAAAAAACCACAGCACAAATGAGGTGCGGTGAAGCTAGCCACAACTCCACCGCCCTCCCGAAACATGCACACCGATTCCATTTAAATTCTGCATCGCGCTCCTGATTGGACATCCAGATCCTCCCAGATGGTCAGGCGAACCAATAAAGAAACCTAATAAAAACAGCAGCAAATAATAACAGAAAAGACGCGTCACTAAAATTATCCAATCACAGAAAAGAAGGAGAGAAACAAATGCGGTCACGTAACACAGGTGTTTTCCTAGCTAAACTTCAGGTGGTTTCCAAAGGACGCTGCCATGTTCGCTCAGTGAAAGTTTGGGAGTTTAATATAGTATTTTAATAATCTATAAATGTATGTTATTTGACAACTCCACGTCAAAATCCTTTATCAAAAAAAACGAATTATGGATTTATCAAAGTATTTAAAATATTATTATATATATATATATATATATATATATATATATATATATATATATATGCACACACAGATATTAACATTAAAAAGTCCTAACAAATCTTCCACTTTAAGAATATGTGCAGCATGTGCAGCGTGTTTATTTAGGGACTGTGTTGGGGATTTCATTAGGGCATTTATTTGAAAGCACGTGGGAGCAGCCCTAAGAGAAAGTGAAAATTCACGCTGCAGTGTGGCTTATATAAGCAGGTGCAAAGCAGTGAGCGTTCAAATCCACGCGTGGACACTACTGACTAAACATGGACATCATATACAGCTATTTCTCTGCTCTGGTAAGTTGAAATAGTGCAGTATTCTTCGTGTTGCATTTAACTATGGCAAAATGTGCAAAACGGTGTGAGAGCATGTAGTGCTAGCTAAAGCATTTATTGGAGGAAGAAAAGTCTTAACACTTTAGATTAGGGAACACTTATTGACCATTAGCCTAACTAAGAGTTTCCTTTAAAAAACTCTGAATAACTGCTTATTGATAAGGTGGTTGTCAAATACGGTCATGCAGAATCAGGCATTATAAATATGTGCTTTATAACTACTAAAAAACAGCCAATGTGCTTTTAATACGCAAGCTATTTAGCAGCCAGTTAATAGTGAATAGTATGAATACGAAAGTTAGTATAGTAAGGAAAAATAAAAACAGGGTGCATGCAAATGTGTCAAATTTAATGAGCACAATTCAAATTAAATGCAACCGAATTCTGTAACTTTGGAGATATCAAAAATAAGCATAACCGAAAAATATATAAACGATGTACCTAAAGCCCTAAATGTACCTAGATTTCGCCATAAGTGCATACTGCTCTTAATACTTTCTCCAGTAGGATGTGATGAACGTGATACATACTAGATTAGAATCTTTTTCATTCATGGAAAAAACAAACAAAAGCATTTTACTGGTAATGTGCTTTAAAGGTGGAGAAGATCTTCTGGTGGAAAGGCAGCAGTTCGACAGCCAACCAGGATCAAATGAAGACATCAGAGAGCTCATCTAAAAGTATGGTGAACATCCAGCCTACCCAGTTCATCCACTTGCAGCTCATTGTTTGGTTGTTGTTTTGTACATACACAGTGAAATGTTTACAGAGACACTTACCCGAATTGGTTCTCATTATCTTAAATACCTTTTGCTCTCGTAATTTTGAATAACCATTCTATAATTTATTGCAGTCTGACCCTTAAGTTGAAGTTAGCCGACATGGAATTCATTGGTGGATTTGAATACTAGATTTAATCAAAAATGTTAACTTGCTATTTGCAGATGACATCCCAGTCTCGAATCCCGCTCAAACGCTGTTGTCTGGGGTCCAGGAGCGGAGCGGTCCTGTACAAACCAACATAGACACACATTCAGGCCATTATGGTACGATGCAGGCCACTTCATGGCTCTAACCCTATAAAATCAATTACCAATCAATAAAATCAGCTCGACTTTGATGTTTCGTGTTTTCAGATCCTTACATCCCGCCACAGTACTCATCTGGCGATCGGGATGAAACCGCAGAAGTGGACAAGGTCAACATCATCGTGAAGTGTGCTGGAAAGACCGTGGAAGTGGACATATTCCCGCTGGAAGGCATCTCAGTCTTACTTAAGGAGGCCTGTGACTGGGCGGGGAAGAAGCCAGAGAAAATGACTCTGGTTTACGAGGGTAAACGAAGCATTCTTTTCATTTCACACCACAAAATCAACAGCTTTTATGTAGTTCCCCCGAGTGGGCCTTCAAATAACTGATGGCTAACCTTATTTATTTTCAGGAAACTGTCTGGATGTGAACAAGACGGTGAGCCAGTATGGACTGCGGGGAGGAACTACCGTGCATTTGATTCATGCTTAGGAATCATTTCTCAGGAAAAAGTTGCTGTTGACAATACACTACATAAAACACCACTACAGTAATCGTATGCATATGTGGCCAGACCTGCAACGTTGAACTGCAGCAAATACTGTATTTATTTATTTTTTTTTTAACTTATGTACTTTATTTTCCATTGAGTATTAATGTGTATAAATAAACTTGTCTTGCCTTGATTAAACGCTCGAACTCTTTTCTTCACTGAACTAGCCTACTAGATAGCTGTGTTCGCTATGAAATGCAGATGTTACCTTTTGGTCTTGTAATCTGACTCGGTTTGTCCCACCCTTCATCAGCACTCACACTCTGGACTTGGATGACGTTAAATGTTTATTTGTCTCCTGCATACAGAGCAATAGGAGGTAAACGGCAAGTTCGAAGATGTTATAATTCCACCTATTCAGAACACGTTTCATTTTGTTAGCACGTGGCAAAATGGCGCACGTGGAAAACGGTACATCAATTCACAAATAAAAAGTATCAAAACAACACGTGCATAAAGAGAAAGCACACTTAACAAATGATTCGCTGTCTATGATGTGTAATACCTTTCAGACAGTGTCTTACATTTCACATGAAATTCTATTATTGAATTTTCGGAGTGGAGCTACAACAACAAAACGACTCGCCTACAGTAGTTCTTCATAGCTCTGCTGCAGACTATGTGAACTCAAAGGGCAATAGCGCCACCGGCGTAACCAATAAGAAGCGCGATCATATTAACGCAGGATTTACTCAAAGGAACCTATATTTATAATTATGTGATATATTTATCTCGTTACATACACCCCCCTTAAATCCTGCTTAATGGGGACCATGAGAAAAATCAACAGTGAAGAAAGGAGAAAACCAATATAACCAAACTCTAACCTCATGGTTTAAAAAAAAAAACAAAACAAGAAAACATATTCATATGGTGTACAATTCAGCTGTCAATCATTGATTCTTCCATAAGGAGCATATGAAGATTTAGGGAGGCGCCAACCCCAATCCCATAGTAGACCAAAGAGATGCCTGTTACACCTCGAAAATGCTATTATGTAACAACTTATTGTTTTATGTAAAATTTTTGTATAAATCTATTTCTTTAGTGTTCTCAACTTGAAGCACAAAAGCAAATGTAACTGTTTATGTGAAAATGCTTTTAACTAAGTAAACGAAAGAGCTCACAGTAGATTCTGAACTGTCTATGTGTTGATTGTTCATTTCATAAATCAGCTTTTTGGGAGGCTTAATAACTCTGCAAAGCCTAGTTCGAGTTACTGCAGCCTCAACATGCCTTGGCTGTGTGTATACCACATTCTCATTTGTGACATCATCCTTAACTTGTTCTCCTTGAGTCGAGTCAGAGTCTTGACTTCCTGCATCAGGTAATACAACATCACTTGTCACATTTACATCACTTCTTTCCTGTAAGTTCCCAGAATTGGTACTTGCAGAGTCCAATATCTCTGACACACAAGCTGACACATCAGGCAACTCTGTACAATTTGTACGTCCATCCTCATCAAAGCCATCAGGATTACTTAATATCCAGTTTGCCATTCTGTCATCTTGTTCAACTTTGTTTTCTTGAAGATCAATTTCATCGTCTGCGACATTATCCTTTCCATCCTGCTCCTCAGGGTCATCAATTGGTAAGAAGTTTACAGGTAACAAAAGATTTCTATGAACTACTCTCACTTTATTTGAGTTGACATCTTGAATCCTGTAAACATTAATGTCAGGATACACAGCCATTACTTCATATGGGGAGGAATCCCATTTGTCAGCAACTTTTCTTCTTCCTTTTTCACCTCTGTTCGCTACCAGTACTCTATCACCAATAGTCAGTGGACAGCCCTTCACCTTTCTGTTATACAGTCTTTCATGTCGTCCCTGCTCTTTCAGAGTGTGCATCCGTGCTATGTGAGCTGCTTCTCACAAGTCTTTTCTCAACTTGGACACAAAATCTTTATAGTCCACCACATCTTCATTTAGAAGCACATTTTGAAACAAGATGTCAATTGGGAGACGAGGAACTCTGCCAAACATAAGAAAGAATGGTGCAAAACCAGTTGTCTCATGTTCAGTGCAGTTGTAACAGAAGGTAAGCTGCTGTAACATCTGAGGCCATTTTGACTTTGCTTTAGGAGGCAATGTCCTAATCATGCTCCTAAGAGTCCTGTTAAACCTCTCAGCAATGCCATTACCCATGGGGTGGTACGGTGTTGTGTGTGACTTGTCCACACCCGCCATGGTCAACAGTTCCTTGATTAGCTTGCTCTCGAAATTGGCCCCTTGATCCGAATGAATTCTTTTGGGGAATCCATAGACCAAGAAGAAATCATTCCAGAGCCATTTTTGTAACTTATTTGGCTGACTGATTCTGACATGGAAATGCATGGAAATACAGTATTAAATGTGCAATATAAATAAACTTGTCTTGCTTTGGTTAAACGCTCAGACTCTATTTTTCACTGAACTAGCCTACTAGATAGCTGTGTTCGCTATGAGATCAAGCAGAGATGAATGATTAATGTGTAAAAAATACCGATAGTCGTTTACTGAGGCTATTGATTACGAGCTATTGCGCCGAACGAAAGCGAGAGTCGGAATCATTTTGGCGAACCGACTCAAATGACTCGAGTTACCGGGGCGAATCGAAACGCCCAACCGCACTCTCAAAAGACCAAAACACGCGCTGCAAACATGCAGGCTTAGTGCAGCAACAGAAACCACGTGATCAACGCGGAAGTTGTAGCCCTTAAGTGAACGTGAAGTCGGGCAGTGTCTCGCAGAGCGGCGCCAGGCTCGTTCTGACCGGAGCTTTGGGTTTTGCGGTACAGGTTCGTTTCTGTAGCGCCTCGGGAGGATCGCTTCCAGACCGAAACCTACAACAGCGGGAGCTCGTCGTCGGTGAGAGTGGGTGAGTATTTCAAGCCTTTGCTATTGAAAATGATCGGTGTTACATAAGTTTGTGCACGACTATTGGAAGAGGGCTCGAGAAGATCCATGCATTGTGGCATTCAGTCAGTCTCTTCTCACCCGTTCTGCTTCAAACGCGTTAGAAGCCGGCATTTCGTCGCCTCGATGTCTGCGAAATATGCCGAATCTACAGTCGCCCGAGTCTAAAATCCCACAGAACAGCCTGCAGGCATTGCTTGCACAACACCAGGCAGGATTTGAAGGCTTCGTCCAGCTCTTTTGTAATGCAACGGACTGAATGGCATTGGTTGTAGAGGAGCTAAAAAGAAGAGCTATATAGGATGCATTTGGAAGTGCATGGGAAATATAAGAGGATATCAATCCAGGATTGGGCTCGTGCTTCTCCAAGTCACTTGCCTCAGGAAAATCGCAGTGTACAATTAGTGAAGAATGCATGACAACAAGCCACAGCAGATTCTCCCTGTGTGTGTGTGTGTGTGTGTGTGTGTGTGTGTGTGTGTGTGTGTGTTTTCCAGATGCATGCTTTTCAGGATGCATGTTGAACATGTTTGGGTTCTAAAGGTTTATGACATGATCAATCTCAGTCATTGAACCAGTTGTATCTCCCCTCTGTGCCACATTAGCACAGACTTGGACTGGTTCATATCTGTTGCGCCACTTTCCGTAGTCACTTCAGCCGTGTGATGAAGAAATGGAGGGCAATCTGTGGTTTGACAGATATTAGACTTCTGTAGTGAAGAAATGACGGGAACGTTACATGAAACGCTGAATTATTTCTGCCCTTCCCACTCTCTTCTCAATGTATTTAGTCATTTGTGCAAGAAAACTGAACTGAAAAAGTGTGGGTTTTTCAGGGCGCACCCAACAGCTGCGAAGTTTTTACTCTCAAATGGACAGGATATTTTTTTTTTGACTGTATGTATTTGTGTCAGCCAAATGTAACATCACTCATAGCATTTGGTGCACAAAATTAGTTATTGCAGTTAAAAAGGTAATGGTGCACGCCAGTTGCATTTGGTGCACAAAAAACGTTTTTGCTTTTTGGATTTAGCACGGAAAAGTTGTTGCATTTAACTCGCAAAAATAGTTGTAGCATTCAATGCACGAAATGTATTGACTGCACGGTAAAAGTAACTGAATTTTGACACGCAAGATGGCAATATCATTTAGCGGAAAGATTAGTTGGTGCACAAAGTTATTTATTGCATTCGAAGCACAAAAAAATACATGTAGTGCACACAGTTTATCTGTGGGTGTGAACTGAATTTGTGATTGTGTTTGGCTGTGCAAAACTCACTGCTATAGAGCAGGGTGTTGCTAGGGTATTCTGATTGGTTGCTAGGTGGTTATTTGTTGAAATAAAACAGCCCTTCCACAATTATCCATGATTGTTTTGTCCTCCTGTGTGTAGGTATGATGCTCACAAATAGGGGTTTGTTTAGGTCACTGACCCTAAGCACGATCAAACGAAAACCGTTGTGAAGCCTATCTTCTGCATTTTCCTTATCTTTCATGATTGGGATAAACAGGCGGGGACAATCATTCTCGGATGGCGAGTGTTTAGTTAAATTCAAAACGGCAGTGAGAATGCTTTGCTTTTGTTGCATGTCTTCATTTAATGTCATAAAGCTTTCTCCTCTTTTGATTTGACGGTAGTCGACGGGCTTCACTGAACCGCGCTAAACGGGATCGACTCGCTCTCTTGCAGTGCTGGTGATCAGAGGAGCTTCGGGTTGGTTTTAGCTCCCGAGTGAATTAGAAAGTCCCTCCGTACTCGTTCGTCCCTCTCGGCGCTTCTCTAATGAGATCAGATGAAAGTACGGTCACCATCCAGAGGAAGAAGGGAGAGTGATAATCTCTGAAACTTAAAAATGCCGATTGTACAAACGGCACCTGATCGTTGCAAGTCATCGATCCACTGAATGCGGTGTTTGAGGTCTGGTCCTGAGCCCTGAGCGGTCTAATCTTGGGTTTAGTCTGGTCTCACGGGGTCTAGTATTGGTGGGTCTCATTACTCCGTGTCCCGGCGTGGATCTGGGTCTCGGCTTACACTCTATGACACCATTTCCAGTGCATTAAAGCCGATAATGACCTCAAACGCTTGCTGGCATTATCTTCAGCATTATAGAAAATTTGCAGGAATCTATATATTAATATATGTATAAAACCTCAAGGCTTTTCGATCGCTCGTGTAAGACAAAATAGGCTTATTTTGAAAGTTGCCCTCATAATTCGCTTTTAATGCTTATTAAAAGTCATCTCTTGACTTCAGCTTTAATGAAAGAAGTTACTTTGAAATGGATCGAGAATCCTAAGAAGAACTCTCTAATCCAGCTCTCTTTTAGAGCGTTTTTTCTTCATAATTCTCTGCTCTATGGGGCGTCCGTCCGGTTGCATTACGGTCAGTGCAGCTGGCTCAGTTCACTACGTGTCATGGCAACATGCGGCAGATTTAACAGAAACAACGAAAGCCTCTTAACCGTGTATGATATTCCCCCTCTCCGCATACCTCTTTTGTTTCTTTCTGTATTTCTCACACTATCGGTTCTCTTTCTGTCTCTCAGGGTTGTTTTGAGGTCTGATGACGTCTACGATGAGGCCGTAACCGAAGCTTTTCTTGAGTTCGGTCCTGATTGTCGACAGAATGGCCACCGCTAAGAAAGGTACGACTCTCCTTTCCATCCCTCGCAACTAAAGTTTATCATTTTGGAGGGGGTTGGATGCGTATTCGTGAAAAATGTTTCCTTTTTTTTTGTGTGTGTGTGTAAAGAAACATGCTACGTCACTTTTATTGTATGATGAAATTATTGCTAATTTTTTTCAGAAAGGATGCATTAAATAAGTAACACAGACTTTTAGTGTTTGCACAAAAAATATGAAGCAGCACAACTGTTTTCAACATTGATAATTGATAATCAGATTTTTATGAGCTTCAGATCAGTATATTAAAATGATTTAGCATGTTTAATGTAAAAAACCCCTATTTTTAACAAATAAATGCCCTTTTTTGAGCAGAAGAGACATCTGAAACGTAACAAAGAGCTTTTTTTTTTATTTTTCCCTTATAATAATAATAATAATAATCCCACCATGCTGACTTTGAACATCGCTCTGCTTATCATGAGTTTTGACAACCTGCTGCTTTTTCATTCTCATGAATGAGACTTCCAGTGATTTTTAATAAAGCTAAAACAATAATGAATTCTTGCTCAGTCGGAGGTGACTCAGCGGTTGCAAAACAAGCGGGCTGTTTCTTATTATCAGGAAATGTGCAAGAGCTTGTGTCTGTTTTCAGATCTGTCTGAAAAAGCCTTTCCGGAGCCATCGGAAAAAGATAAAGTCTGTCTGTCTTTCGCTCCGCTATTTATTGTGGTAATCAATCTGTCTCTCGCGACCCTAGTTATTGTCTGGAGGCACAAAGATGGCCTCCATTTTGTTTTTGTTTACGAATGTGATAAAGTTTCATTTTGGATGAAGGCAGAGGGTCTGTTGTCATGCTCCGTATTGTTGCAGGAGCTCCAGAACATCTACGGTTTCTTCGGCTCAGACAGCTGTGCAGCATTCACAGAGCTCCTTCCGTTCGTTGGCTTTGTCGTCGCGTATCGAAGCACGAAAGCGACCCCAGAACAGCTTTTTGGAAACGCTCCTTTCCGCGGGCCTGTTCTCGGGGGCCAGATTTCCTCGTTGTTGCCATGGTGACCGTGTGAAGTTTAGATGAGGTTCATAAAATGCGGTGACTCTACAGCACCGCCGGGCATTCGTTTAATAGAGAGCATGGTCCCAGACAGACGGCAGCGTTTCAGATTGGTTTCAGCTTTGGGTTCTGATGGGATTCGGCTCCAAGAGGTGGAGAGATCCTAGTCACACATCAGAAATATGGATGACTCAAATAACTGAATTTTGGATCACTCTGATGTTACAGTTGATTCTCAAAAATTTGATCATTAATTAAGATCTTTCTATTATTATTATTATTATTATTATATTTTTAGGATAGCTTTTATTTGGTAGTATTTAGACATGAAGGTTTATATATGCTGTTTTTAACATTCTGTATTTAATATTGGATTATGTAAGTATAATTGGAACATTTTCCACAGTCATCTCAATCGCAAAAAGTGATTTTTATTTTATTTCTTGCAGTTTTGTTCTTTTCTGTGAAAGCAACTTGCTTTAGAAGTCTGCTTTAAAAATAAAGCTGTTTATTATTCATTTTTGATGATGATGATAAAATTTAAGCTGTTGGCTTATTTAGAGTTACAAGGAGTCTATTTATTATTATTATTATTATTATTATTTATATTTTATTTATTTGAGGAATTTTATTATTTATTCTCTGTAAGCACACTGAGAACTATCCTTTTAAAAAGTTAATTATTATTATTAATATTACTATTATTAATAATAATAATATATTTATTTTAGAATTTTATTACTTTTTGTTTTTATGTTCTTGTTTTCTCTGTAAGCACACGGAGAAGATTATTATTATTATTATTATTATTATTATTATTTTTAATAATAATGATGATAATTCATGCCTTTTGCCAAACAATCTGGCACTGGTGAAACATGTAGTACAATATTTATTTATAATGTTGTTTTGAAATTGCATATCAGGATAATCACTAATGAAATTCTCGTGGCGCCTTTGAGGCATTTAGGGCTCAGGCGAGTGTCATAAAGACCCAGCAGTCCCTGGCATGAACACACCATCTCTCCAGGCCCTGCTGGTTTGGTGATAAATAATCCGTTCAATGTTGTGCTCGTAGGACATAATCGTCGCCTGCGTGTGTGTCCATCTTAATTGTAGATCTCTGCTCCAGGACAGAGAGTGTTTTAACAGCGTACAGATGTCTCTGTGTTGGTCCTCTGGACTTTGAGACGCTGGTTGGCAGGTCTATCGGTCACGTGTGAGATTGTTTATAGCGCTCTAAACTGGCCGAACAGTTGGAGTCCCGTAACCTCTGTAACGAGGCCAATAATGTAGACGCTCCTGCTCCAAATGCCGTCCCGTCCCAGCTTACATGACGTTACGTGTAACTTTATCTCTGTAGACACATGACCTAGAGCTGCGGGCGAACGGGGTCAACCCCCCCTCCCTCAAGACCTATCTCAATCTTATATTTGTAAAATCTATTAAAATATACACCTCCCAAAAATGCGTGCGCTAATGTAGTTTATGATTTGAACTTGGCATTGCGCCGTGCAATTGCAGCCGGCTTTAATAACGGCACGATGCAAATCTATTCATTTGTAGGACGGTTTTAAATGAAAGCATCTGCTAAACGAATAAATGCGACGTTTACCGAAGCTAGTTTTGGATGTGTACATAAAATATCTTGGCAATACTCTCACATTTCATTTGTTTTAATAACTCCGGCTCGTTTCACGCGACGTTCTCTGAATTTTCGAATGTCATTTATTTTTATTCATAGCGCAGGGATGTAAAGACTCCCTGATGTAATCTGCAGTCTGTCGGTGGCCATATCGAGTGATGGGTCCCCGGGGCCGACGCTGCGCCCTGGATTAGCAGACTTTATTTGACACACATAGTGTGACTGGCATATGGCGATAAGACATAGAACTAATGTCTGCAATATCGCATATCTTATTGCCACTGCCATTGGCTGCTGTTATTATTGTTCATATTTTGGTTTAGTGATCTGAATAAACTCTCAGCACATATCCCATCCCAGTTGTCCGCGCAATCATGTGGCTTTCTGGCAAGCCGTTAC